>NC_057798.1:427944978-428242178 GCF_018294505.1 Triticum aestivum | reverse complement strand
TTCATCTATGCGGCACTTCAGGTGGCTTGCTTGTGGTATGGGATGATAATGTGATGTGTGGCTCTGAGATTACCAAGCATAGGTTCAACATCTCTGCACGTTTCCAATCCATGAGTAACAATGACAGCTTTGTTTTATCCACTGTAAATGCCCCCTGTGAGGATGATGGGCGCACAGAGTTTTTTGTTGTGATGGATCAAGCTGTGGAGCAAGTGACTAGACCTTGGCTCATCCTACGGGATTTCAACATGCACATGTTTGCACATGAGAAATCGCAGGGGAGAAAGAATTGGGCAGTGATGGACATGTTCAACTCATGGATCAAAGAGAATGCATCAGATGATATTGATGTTGCTAACAGAAGTTTCACTTGGTCGAACAAGAGGGTGGAGTCAACTCTGGTCAAGCTCAATAGAGTGCTGGTTAACACTGAATGGAGCTTAGGATTCCTCAACACTACGGCTACTGCCCTTCCTGCAACAACGTCTGGACATGTGCTGATTAGTGTCGAGTTTTCCAAAGACACGGCTAAGAGCTACTTCTTCAGGTTCGAGAACCATTGGCTGCAGATACCGGAAGCCCGGGATTTGGTTGCCAACGGCTGGGGGGAAGGCACCAGATTCTTCTTTTCTGCATCAACCTTGCTCGGTTTCAAGTTGAGAAGAACAAGGCATGCGATTAGGAGATGGGACCATGCCAGATCGCCTATACAGACTACCCTTGAAAACTGCAAGCATGTGGTGCAATATTTGGATGTTGTAGAGGAGAGGAGGCACCTCTCTAAGCTCAAATTCTCTCTAAGGAAGCATGCAAACATGAATGCACAGCAAATGATTCTATGGCAGACCAGCGTTTGG
The DNA here is from genome assembly GCF_018294505.1 of Triticum aestivum. NCBI lineage: Eukaryota > Viridiplantae > Streptophyta > Magnoliopsida > Poales > Poaceae > Triticum > Triticum aestivum. The sequence goes on along the minus strand of NC_057798.1, from coordinate 428,241,321 downwards.
CGGCGTCGGGCAAAGATACGAGGTTTCACCCTGGGTGACGAAAATACGAAGTTTTTCCACAAAATCGCCAATTGCCAGCACAGAAAAAACAAGATCATGCTACTTGTTAAGGATGGCATAGAATTTTTCCGTGATCAGAACAAGCTCGCGGTTGCTACTGAGTTTTTCACGGTTATCTTTGGGGAGCATTCCCCTTCCCTGCCCACCTTGGACCCCTTTCAATTGTATGACCAAGCTGATTTAAGCTCACTGGAAGAGCCATTCACACGGGGCGAAATTGCGGCTGTAATTCAAAAAACACCCAACAATCGGAGCCCTGGGCCTGATGGATACACAAATCAGTTTTACAAGAGTTTTTGGGGACTACCAAAGGAGGATTTGTTATGGTTCTTTCAGGAGTTTTATGACCATGGCAACAACCTACAGGGTATCAACTCCGCCAAATGTTGTGCTCATCGCAAAAAGAAAGAACCCAACAGATATCAAGGATTTTAGACCCATCTCCTTAGTACATAGTGTATGTTGGCAACCAAGGTCCTTGTAGTTCAGTTGCAACAACTAATTCCAAACCTCATTCGTCTGCTTCAGTCTGGTTTTCTCCCTGGTCGCTGCATAGTTGAAAACTTTGCACTCGCGGCAGAGCTAGTGCAACAGGTCAAGAAGAGGAAGACACTTATGATCGTTCTGAAGCTAGACTTTCAGAAGGCGTTTGATAGCATCAGTTGGGATGCTCTACGCCACATTCTCACAACTAGAGGCTTCGGTAGCAGATAGGTAAGATGGATTAGTGATATAGTATCATCTAGCTCTGCTAGGATTCTAATCAATGGCACCCTTGGGAAGGATTTTATCCAAAAGTGGGTTGAGACAAGGCGATGCTCTACCACCTTATCTTTTCATTCTAGCAGCAGACATTTTGCAGCAACTATGCAACAGAGAGTACATGATAGGAAACCTCAAACACCTACTTCGGGTCAACGGTCTGTTTTCTGTCTTACAATATGCGGATGACATGTTGCTACTAATACAAGGATATGTTCAGCGGGTGGGGATTATTAAGAGGATTCTGGATGCTTTATCTGGTTTCATTGGGCTCAAAATTAACATCATAAGAGCACTTTTGTTCCTATTTGCTTGGACCAGCCAATTTGGCAGGCAATTGCTGATCTCCTACAGTGACGGACTGAATCCTTTCCTTGTACATATCTGGGTCTACCTCTCTCCCCTGACAAGATCACTTATGGTCTATTGATGCCCGTGATCCACAAGGTTGACAAGAGGTTGTTTGGCTGGCTTGCCACTTTCTTGTCCTGGGAGGACGACTTACTTTGATCAATGATGTCCTGGCAGCAATTCCTAGCTACTTTATGGGATGCTTTCTGTGGCCCAAACAGTCGTTAGACAAGCTTGGACAGATTCTGAGGGGCTTCTTACGGCAAGGAAAGAACCATGCCAACGAGGGACAATGCCTTGTTGTAAGGGAGGTGGTCACGCTCCTGAGGATGAATGGAGGGCTGGGAGTAAGAGATCTTAGGGTTCACAACATGGCTATGGTCTGCAAATTCATGCTAAGGTTTGCAACGTAGTGAGGTTTTGTGCTACAATTGGTTTGCACTCAGCTACTGCCGAGAGGTCTCCTAGATTTTACACAGTGGGGATACTGCTATTTGGCGATGCCTCAAGTCATCCTTACAGTTGGTTCTGGAGGCCACTAAATGCAAGCTAGGAGACGACCATGGAATCTCCTTCTGGTTTGACCTCTAGTTGGACTGTGGTCGGCTCATGCTATCTTTCCCGGCGCTCTTCACCTTCTTCACATCCAAGTTCTGCACTGTCGCCTCCCAATACGGTGATGGTCAGTGGATAGTTCAGTTGCACCCAAATTTGTCTCGCATGGCATCACAGGAGCTGGAAGGCCTTAATGGAATTTTAGGCAACATACACTTAGATGTGGGTACGCCGGGTACCAAACTGCATATCACAGATGACAAGAACCTGTCTACTGCATACTTCTACAAACTACTCACCTTCAGGGAAGGAACTGCATGTTGGCGCCATATATCTGGGATAAGATTATACTGAACAAGCACCGCATCTTTCTGTGGACCGCGTTCAGGGACAGACACAATACAAGAGATAAAATGCTTAGAAAGCGTTGGACAAAAGTTGTGACACACAATGAATGTGATCTTTGCCTAGCTACAGAAACTATGAACCACATCTTACTCCGATGGAAGCTCACAGAAGCTGTGTCGACAAGGTTGGGCTAAAGGAGCTAGCAATCTTCAACAAAAGCCCGAGATTTCTTTAGTTCAACGCAACCAAGAGATTTAGATGGCAACCTGTGGAATGTGTTCTTCGTGGCCTGTGTTGTCGGCCTTTGGAATGCCAGGAACGTGCAAGTTCTCAATGGGGACTACTGGCAAGAGAGACACGTTTACGGTGAGATAGCCGAGTTGATCAAGCTTTGGAGTATGCGTGCTCCAGGAGAACCTGTCAGAGAAACATTAGTAACCTCGGCCAATGCAATGACTTCCACCTATAGCTAACCTAGGGCTTTTTCTTTCATCCCTCAGATGTACCACTTATGTAGGTCCGGTGACGGCCTGCTGCACATGTTGTGCAGCGCTAACATCATCTTCATGTAAATGACTTTGGTCATCTGGGCGCTTTGTCCGTTTAAGTCCCGAGCGGGGTTGAGCTGCAGAAGAAACGAGCGACAACGCTCAAATCTATACTTGATCGGCTTCGCAAAGTATTTATCCAGTTTTATATTGAGAAACTTGCACGCGTTTACTACAGCTTGCTTGGAAAAATCTGCAGAGAGGTATTCGCAAAAGGCCGAGTTATTAGCAAGAATAGGTATTAGCAAAAATCTACTATTTGGTTTTAATACAAGCGTCACTGAAGAACGAAGGACAATCCATGGTCGCTGCTTCACTTCTGGATACCTGTCGTTTATCACTTCTAGACTTCAGGAAGGTCGTTTTAGAGCACTGTAATCGAGAGGCCAATAAAGTAGCTCATGTGCTAGCACAAAATGGCCGTGTTGATCCACCAAATCTGTAGTTGCACTCACCTTCCGGCTATATTCTTGAACAATTAGTGGACAATGTAAGCGTTGTTTAAATTTTAATAAAGCTAGCCATGATGACCTTTCTTTGAGAAAAGGTATTAGCAAAAGACGGCATCCCCATGTTCGGAAGCAAAAATTACACTAATTTAACATTGGTTAGTGCCAGACAGCTCCGTGGCTTTTTCGCCACAAACGTGCCAAGTTTGAGAAATGCGGTGTCAGATTTTGCAAATTTTGAGGCTAATTTTTTTTTTATTTTGCAATTTTATGTATGAATAGTGCTCATGAATGCCAAATTTCTGGACCGCCGATGCTATTACCTCTTTTTTAACTGCCGAAGTTACAGTCTAGTGTAAAGCTTGAATGTTTAGGCTGAAGATGTTGTGTATGCATATGATTGTCCACTCTACCTACTAGTATAGACACGTGATCCTAGATCTCCCTACCATTCTCTCTTTCTGTAGATGCAGTGTATCCATTCCGATGCAACATCTCCATGTTCTCCCTGGGGCCAGCAGTAGTTCAAGCTTGCAGGTGGTTCAGATGAATCATGCAAGAAACCAACTATTCCCTCTGTATCAAAATGTAAGAAGACGCTAGCCTACAAAGACGTCTTATATTTTGGTGCGGACGTGGTACATTTCTACGAGACGCCACCTGCAAATGAATGAATGCCCAAATTTGAAATGGCAATCGGCTCAAATGAAGACAAATCCAGAAAGGTAAAAAAATTGAAAGCAATATGTAACCTAAAACGGCCAAACACGCAAGAAGAAAGCTGTAATTCTATCTTATTTAATAAAGTACCACAAGATGGTGTGCATTCAAACAGAAAATAAAATCCGGCTTTAACACTTAAAACTGCAATTCATAAGAAACTATATGCAGTCCAACATAAGGGCACATACCGAATAACCAAACTCAAATGCAGGAAGAAGCTCACTCCGAGCAACCTATTTCCAGCACCCGGCAAAAAAGGGCGGCTGGAACAAAGTATTTACAACGCCATTGTACACCAAAAAAATCAGAGCATGGATCAAATAGGCCAGTGAGCACAACTGAGTACATGGGGAAGGCTCGGTATCGCCTGCGCATGCTAGTGACTGATGGAAACCGTAAGCACACTTGAATCACAATAAACATGATGTATAAGCTGTACAACGCAAAACAGTGGCAGTAACTCTTCACTATGGGGCATTTTCAGGTGGAATCGTAGTTTTGCTCACTACGCCCTTGCTGAAGTAGTCTGCTACCACAGAAAAGCCATCCTTCGAACCCCTTAACTGCCTGAAGAAGAGATCATGATCCCTGGCATTTAGTTCTAGCTTCTGCTTTGCCTCCATAACAGATCTGTATTCAGGTGCACATTCCGGGCACTCCTTCTCATTGTCCCCAAGGCAGCGAAGATGGAACGAGTGCATGCACATGAAATGGACAGCAGGAAGATCTAGGGTGAAGGTGCATGCTGTGCACTTGCTTAGTTGAAAAACCTTTGCGTTTGTCTTGAGGTCTTCTATCTCCCTTTTCATCAATTCTGTCTCTTCCTGTATGAACCAAAAAATCTCGTTTCATTATGCGTTCCTCGTTTGGATCACTGAAGTGTAAATGTACTCCAGCTAAAGTTTCGAATATTTGCTCAGATCTTGCTACATCAGAGAAATCTTTTATAACAATCCTTCCCTTTAGCAAGAATCTGAAAATTGCTGTCATCACTAAATATCACTGGGTCACCAATTTTATTGGAATGATCAAACTTAATGTCTCAAAAGCATGTGATTCTGTTAGGCATGTCTGTAGTATGAAAGACTGAACTTTTGATAACTGCCAGCTTCAAGCACTTTATTGCTAGCGTGGAAGCAAAGTTTCTTACATGTTACCCTCCCAAGTCCGAACGAAAAACATGACTATAATTATTAACCACTCCAATTATGTAGTGTGCATGATAATTATGTTTATGCCAACAAACATATTAATTCTAAAGTGAGTTCAAGCTTCACTTGTGGCATGGTATGCAGAAGTCAATTGTCAAACATCAGCATACTAGGACAAAATGGCGTGCTACACATCCTCCTCTTCGCAAAGAAAACTTGATACCAATTTAGATGTAAAAAAAACTTGCTTTCTACTGAACCATGGGTTTTAGGTACATAGGTTCATCGAACGAAAGCCAGCTTTTAAGAGCTGCTGCTGCGCACTATACAACCTCAGCTAACAAATTTCAGTCAAAGCTTCAGAGTTGTTGTTGGCACAAACAGCTGAACAAAAAATTCCCCTAATATCTAGCTTGAGCCTATAACAGCACATTTAGTTATCCTTTACATGGTAATATACCGACACCAAACTATGCTACACTAAGTGATTGCCTAAAGATTGTAAAAGATGTTGAGGATAGCAATAGAGAAAAGAAATGCTGCAGAAGTATCACATTCAAACTACTACTAACCTGGTACTTGTCAACAGATTTTCTGTCATCTTCGATTAGCTTTGATTCTTGCTCAAGTTTGCGAGCAATGTAATCCTTAACAACTGAGAGAGTCAAGCATGGGTTTTTTGATAGTGTCTGTAGGACAACAATTGGAGGCAAAACATCCGCCTTCTCAACGTAGGTCAAGACCTCTTTAACTTCCTTAGAGCAATCTTCCCCAAGCTCACCAAAATAATTCAACAGGTCACCCCAGAGAGATGGATCCCCTCCTTGAGTTGAGTCCCCTAGCTTCTTACAGCATGCAATTAAACCTTCATGGTCATGAGCTTGCTTGTAGCAACTGATAACCTCTTTGTAGAGTTTTAATATCTCATACAGAAATAACAAGCCATCTTTAAATGCATTTGCATTACAAATGATAAGAGCAAGATCAACAGAATACAAAGGTTCTTCCATCTCAGGTGTCCAGGCAGACTTCAGCAAAGCAAGTCCTTTCCTTTGTCTGTCAACAATATCCTTTGCTGTTTTATTTTCTTCTTTTCCAAGTTTCGCTTTCTCCCTTGTGCCTGATTTATAGCCGTTTGTAATTTCCTTCCCTTTTCTTTCTTTACTATTGTGATGATCAAAGCCATTTTCTTGTGACATAGATGGGAAGCTTAAATCTTTTGATATATACAGCTCCAGAAGGGTGTTATGGATTTCTGTCTGAGCAGGTGAGTCCTTGACTGCTTTGATATAGTTTTCTAGAAATTCCATGAGATATTGTGGGCTGTGCACAAATATATTTACAAAGTCCATTGGTGAAGGTATCATAAGCAAGCGCATGCTATTTGAACCTCTCCTTGTCGTAGGATCTCCCCCATCAGTACAAAGCCTCAACAGTATTTTAACAGTTTCAGCAGGTCTATGGTCCACAAGAATTTTTCCATATTCTTTTACAGTAAGACCAGCTTGATTTGCCTCAAGGCCAGATATATACTGCAGCGCCTCATCATATCTAGCAAGATCCTCAAGTAAAATCTTCAAATACAGCTCATGTCTCCCAGCCTTTTTGGCTACAAACATAGCATGTTCATGATATCCAGCTGCACGACATACTCTTATGGCAGTTTCCACATCAAACTTAATTTCACCTACCCCATCTTCATCTTTGATGAAATGGTTCAGCTTCTCAACATCTTTCAATTTGGTATAGCAGTTCAACAGAAGGGTTGTGTGGTCTTTGGATGCTAATCCTCTATCATGTAACTTTTCTAGATAATTTGTCAGGTTGTGGATGCGCTTTGCATCGAGAAACTTCTGTATAACATATGATGGTTCAAGATGACCAATGGTGTGGATATATTGAGACATGGCCTCATCATATTCTTGTTTTCCATACAGATGGTCACCATACTTACGTAGAACCTCGGCAGTTGAAGCAGGATCAGCCTGCTGACTTTGTACAAGATTGATTGCGACTGTATAAAGATTTTTCTTAAATAACATGTCGAGCTTACTTTCCATGTCTTTCTCCCCAATGCAGAGTATCCTTTTATCACTCATTATGAGAATAATATAGCCCCACTCAGTGACCAAATGTGAAACATCCCCCACAGGCATGCTATGCGCAATTAACCGATTCTTAAGATCGTAAACATTAAGAGTATTCTTTCGGCTTCTCTGATCTTCAATTATGCAAAGTAAATAACCCCGAAACCAACCCACAAACTTCTTCTCACCATCGAAAGCCCAACAAGGGCCTCTACCATCAACTTCGTAGAAATACACAGCTTCTGGTCTACCAACAATCAGATCCTGCACAGATACAAATAAAAACAAATAAGGTTTGCAGTAGAGCAAGATAAAATTGGACTGTTAAAAAAACGTTAGGCGTTAATTGTGCATTTTGCCACTGCCTTGTGCTTTTCTGACCAAAGCATGCACTTATGCGCAGATTAAGCGCTGGGCATTTTGCTATGGCCTAGAGCATAGGCGCACTTAAGCGCCCGCCTAGGCTTGCCTTTTTCAACTAAAAATCCTAACAGCAAAACACACGTAGGAATGTAATAAATTGAGTAATTGACTGAGTAGCTCCAGGTCAAAAATACTAGCTAACTCTTTCCAAATTTTGCAGCACAAATTGTTTATGTGGACTTAGTTAGTTTCAGTGACCACGTGGAGATCTGGTACAGCTTTTTTTAGTAGCGGCTGTGCAGAACAACTATACTGACCAAGGGCCTATGAGACTAACAGGTGGCATAACCAAACTTGCCATGTTATTCCTTGTACCCTGCTGTCTAGTTGCGAACTACTGAGTTGGGGCAACTAACAAATAGGTCCCAACACATAATTACCAGCACATTTGAAGAAATAAATGCACAAACAGATGGACAAGCACAATGATCTTTAGTTTGTATAGTTCTGATTTGAAGAATAACAAATGAACAAGCACAAAAACAGAACATATCACACTAACCATGCGGTCACTCATTGCTACGGCATTGGTCTCACAACCAATTTGGTCAAGTGTTTGCCTCCTTGGTGGTTGATGATGCAAGCTGAACAAGGTTATGGAACTAGGAGTAATGGCAAAGAGCTGATGTGCCTGCCCTTCAACTCGGAACCCAAGACCAGTAATAGGTGAACTTGTGCCGTCTGAAACAGGTTCAACTTGCAATGTGAAGCGTGTGATACGCTCACGTGCAATATCACCTTTGATGCAATAAATGCAACCATTATCCAATCCGATAGCAATCAACAGGATGGGAGGAGCTTCTTCTAAAACCAAAAATGATGTAATCTGCAAAATTAAAAAGAGTATTACAAGTAGAATAGGATGTTATTGTGTGCAACGTATATTCAAATTTTCTTAGCAGAAGAACACAGAAGGTAACCTGCAAAGGGGAGGATTTACCTTGGCCTCAGGAAATTGATTCGTGAAGACCCGCAAAATTTGAACACAGAAAGGGGTTGTCGTACTTGAACCCTCTTCTTGTACTTTATCAAGGTCGAAAACTTTTAGACAGACTGCCGATGACTGTGAAGATGCTTGATCATCATCTCCAACCGTGACAAGAACATTTCTTTGCTAATCATGCAAAGGCATTAAGTTGTAAATATCACTTTTAGCTGTTATTATCATGAATGATAAAAACAACACGAACGAAAAAACATAAGAGGAAATGCATTACGAACAGCGAGAGAAACCGAGGTAGAGTAGCTAAGAAATTAGTGACAAAAAATTAAGCACCATAAGAAATAGTAGCAAATTATACATATATAATCAATGTTATTGGATAATGGTAACCCAATTTCGTTGAACTTCATCCCTTCCAAAAATAAACAAAAAGATGTGGTCCGAACTCTGATGGCTTAAGCAAGTTTTGTTGCCGAATCATATAAGTTTCTGGAATTGTGCAGGGCTGTTCGACAGAGCAATGCTTATCATCCCATCTGGGATTGACGAACTAGTTCACTAGGCATAATTAGAAGTTCATTTCAAACAATAAAATCGATTCTGTCTCCTGATTGTACAGGACCAATATTGCAAATTCAAATACATATGGCGAGCAAGTCCACAGTTCCAGATGCGTTTCCATGGGTGTACATACCTTGAGCTGCTGGAGGAAGAGGACGGATGAGGCGTAGGCCTGGAACCCGTAGGAGAGGCGGAACCCGCGGTCGAGGAGCCCCACGGTGCCGTCGTCGCAGCCGATCGCGACGCGGCCACGGCCGCCCGAGGAGCAGGTCACTCGGCCCGCGATCTCGGCTGGCACGGCCGGGGCGCCGCCTCCCCCACCGCGCCCTGCCCCCTTCTCCTCGAAGAACTCGAACTTGCGCCACTGGTACATGCTGGGCGCAAGGTGAGGCAGATCGGGAGCGCACTGCCGGTCAGCTCGGGTGGGAAGGGGTCGACCTCCGCGCCGGCCGGTGGAAAGGAGGGGGAGGAGAAGCGGCCTTCGGTCGCTCGGGTACGAGCACGACTGGACAGATCGGGTCGGCTTCCGTTGCGGCCTTGGGTCGGGCACGGGCACGAGCACGAGCACGACTGGACAGATCGGGTGCGGCCTCGCTGGGAGGTGCGCGGCGCGACCACAGCAAGGTTAGGATCGGACTCGAACGCAACACGGGAGCGGTGGGTCTATAGGACAGCAGTCGATGTCCTCAGCCGTCCAATCTAACTTAAACAGTCCGGATTCACTGTTTTATCTGAAGAAAATCCTGCCACATACTCTACTTTAGCTTCGCCGTCTTGTGCTCTATTTTTTGGAGAAGATCAGATTTATTATAAATATTCATCGGAGGTACAAAACACCTTAAAAATAATAAAAATTACATCGAGATTCATGGACCACCGAACGATCATTGTCGCCGTCAGAACGAGTTGCCGGTGCGTCGCTGTCGCTGCTCGCATACCCGAGCCGGCCTGACTTGTCAACGACAACGGGAAGTCTTCGTGCAATGCCGCGAACTGAAGGAAATGTGCCCTAGAGACAATAATAAATTTGTTATTTTTTTATATTTCCTTATATCATGATAAATATTTATTATTCATGTTATAATTGTATTAACCGAAAACTTACGTGTGTGAATACATAGACAAAATATCGTGTCCCTAGTATGCCTCTACTTCACTAGCTCGTTTATCAAAAATGGTTAAGTTTCCTATCCATGGACATGTGTTGTCATTTGATGAACGAGATCACATTATTAGGAGAATGATGTGATGGACAAGACCCATTTGTTAGCTTAGCATAATGATCGTTCAGTTTTATTGCTACTGTTTTCTTCATGTCAAATACATATTCCTCTGACTATGAGATTATGCAACTCGCGGACAGCGGAGAAATGCCTCGTCAAACGTCACAACGTAACTGGGTGATTATAAAGATGCTCTACAAGTATCTCTGAAGGTGTTTGTTGGGTTGGCATAGGTCGAGATTAGGATTTGTCACTCCGAGTATCGGAGAGGTATCTCTGGCCCCCTCGGTAATGCACATCATATGAAGCCTTGCAAGCAATGTGACTAATGAGTTAGTTACGGGATGATGCACTACGGAACGATTAAAGAGACTTGCCGGTAACGAGATTGAACTAGGTATGAAGATACCGACGATCGAATCTCGGGCAAGTAACATACCAATGACAAAGGGAATAACGTATGTTGACATTGCGGTTCGACCGATAAAGATCTTCGTAGAATATGTGGGAACCAATATAAGCATCCAGGTTCCGCTATTGGTTATTAACCGGAGAGGTATCTCGGTCATGTCTACATAGTTCTTGAACCCATAGGGTCCGCACACTTAATGTTCAATGACAATATGTATTATATGAGTTATGTGTTTTGGTGACCGAAGGTTGTTCGGAGTGCCGGATGAGATCACGGACATGACGAGGTGTCTTGAAATGATTAAGAGGTAAAGATTGATATATTGAAAGGTTATATTCGGACACCGGAATGGTTCCGGAATGGTTCGGGTATTTTTCGGAGTACCGAGGGGTTACAGGAACCCCCCGGGAAAGTTAATGGGCCATAGGGGAGAGGAGAGGCAAGCCACGAGGAGGTGGCGCCCCCCCATGGGGAGTCCGAATTGGACTAGGGGAGGGGGCGCGACCCCCCCTCTCCCTCTCCCTCTCTCTCTCTTTCCCTTTCCCCTCCGTTCGAAGGAAGGAGGAGCCGACTAGGACTGGGACTCCTAGTAGGACTCCCCCTACTTGGCGCGCCCCCTAGGGATGGCCTCATCCCATCTCCTTCTTTATATACGGGGGCAGGGGGCACCCCAAAGCACAACAATTGTTTCTTAGCCGTGTGCGGTGCCCCCCTTCACCGTTTACTCCTCCGTTCATATTGTCGTAGTGCTTAGGCGAAGCCCTGCGTGGATCACACCACCATCACCGTCGCCTCGTCTTCATGCTGACGAAATTGATCTACTCCTTCGACACTTTGTTGGATCAAGAGTTTGAGGGACGTCATCGAGATGAACGTGTGCAGAACTCGGAGGTGCCGTACGTTCGGTACTTGATCGGTTGATTCGCGAAGACGTTCGACTACATCAACCGTGTTAAGTTAACTCTTCCGCTTTCGGTCTACGAGGGTATGTGGACACACTCTCCCCCTCTCGTTGATATGCATCTCCTAGATAGATCTTGCGTGAGCGTAGGAATTTTTTTGAAATTGCATGCTACGTTTCCCAACAGTGGCATCAGAGCCAGGTCTATGCGTAGATGATATGCACGAGTAGAACACAAAGAGTTGTTGGCGGTGATCGTCATACTGCTTACCACCAGTGTCTTATTTTGATTCGGCAGTATTGTTGGATTAAGCGGTCCGGACCAACCTTACATGACCGCATTCATGAGACCTGTTCCACCGACCGACATGCAACTAGTTTTGCATAAAGGTGGATGGCGGGTGTGTGTTTCTCCAACTTTAGTGTACTCAAAATTGACTGCGGCTGGTCCTTGTGAAGGTTAAAACAGTAAACTTGATAAATCACCATTGTGGTTTTTGTGTCGTACGTATGTATGGTTCATGCTAGAAGCCCGTAGCAGCCACGCAAAACTTGCAACAAATAAAATAGAGGACATGTAACTTGTTTTTGCAGGGCATGTTGTGATGTGATATGGTCAAGGCATGATGTGATATAAGATTGTTGTATGAGATGATCATATTTGTAAAAGTTATCGGCAACTGGCAGGAGCCATGTGGTTGTCGCTTTATTGTATGAAATACAAACGCTATGTAATTGCTTTACTTTATCACTAAGCGGTAGCGATAGTCGTAGAAGCAATAGTTGGAGAGACGACCACGACGCTACGATGGAGATCAAGGTGTCAAGCCGGTGATGATGGAGACCATGACTTTGCTTTGGTGATGGAGATCAAAAGCACAAGATGATGATGGCCATATCATCTCACATATTTTGATTGTATGTGATGTTTATCTTTTATACATCTTATTTTGCTTAGTACGGTGGTAGCATTATAAGATGATCCCTTATAAAATTTCAAGGTATAAGTGTTCTCCCCGAGTATGCACAGTTGCAAAAATTCTTCGTGCTGAGACACCACATGATGATCGGGTGTGATAAGCTCTACGTTCAAATACAACGAGTGCAATCTAGTTTTGCACATGTGGAATACTCAGGTTAAACTTGACGAGCCTAGCATATACAGATATTGCCTCGGAACACTGGAGGCCGAAAGGTCGAATGTGAATCATATAGTAGATATGATCAACATAGAGATGATCACCATTGATGACTACTCCATCTCACGTGATGATCGGACATGATTTAGTTGATTTGGATCACGTCTCATTTAGATGACTTGAGGGATGTCTATGTAAGTGGGACTTCTTAAGTAATATGATTAGTTGAACTTTAATTTATCATGAACTTAGTCCTGATAGAATTTCAAATTATGCTGTAGATCAATAGCTCGCGTTGTAGCTTCTCTATGTTTTTTGATATGTTACTAGAGAAAACTAAGTTGAAAGATGATAGTAGCAACGATGCGGACTGGGTCCGTGATCTTAGGTTTATCCTCATTGCTGCACAAAAGAATTATGTCCTTGATGCACCGCTAGGTGACAGACCTATTGCAGGAGCAGATGCAGACGTTATGAACGTTTGGCTAGCTCAATATGATGACTACTTGATAGTTTAGTGCACCATGCTTTACGGCTTATAACCGGGACTTCAAAAACGTTTTGAACGCCATAGAGCATATAAGATGTTCCAAGACACTACAAAAAATACACTTCCGTGATGATACGTGTTTGTCACAGTAGGTCATGTTTTCTGTCATGCATGTACATCCATGACGATTTTATGACAGAATCAAGATAGTCATACCTGTGCTATCATAGAAGTGTTCCATGACATTACCAAAATTATCATCACGGGAGTGTCCACTTCCAAGACGATAAATCGCGCATCACAGAAATGCTTTCGTCAAGGGTGACTGTCGTGGAATTGTCACAGCAGATGTCCTAGTGTGAGGACTTAGTCGTGAGGCCAACGCATCTATGTGGCAGCTTGAGAGGGGTTGAGCGGAATCGAGAGACGCAACACAAGACAAGGATTTAGACAGCTTCGAGCCACGGGAAACATCATCCGGTAATAGCCCTACATGTTGTTTGTGGCTAGGTCTCATTATCATCACGGGAGAGTCGCCGTAAACCGGCTCTCCTCTAGTTGTGTCTAGCCCTAGGGATTGTTTCTTGTTTGTCCCTCTTTGGGGAGCCCTACCCCTCCTTATATAAGTTGAAGGGGCGGGTTACATGTAGAGTCCATCTCGGACTAAGACTTAAACTATTTTGACTTCCTTTCCTGGGCTTCTTAATGTCTGCCGGTTTAACATTGTCTGCCGGTTTAACATTGTCTGCCGGTTTAACTCTCGCCGGTTTACCAAGTCCCAGCCGGATTATGACTCCGGCCGGGTCATACCGCCGGGTATATCCCCGACAGTGACCGACACGTGGCATCCACCGCAACGGAACACCGTTAAGCTATCGGGTCTGATTTTGGATCCGATAACCCATTAACAGCCCCGACCAATGGGGATTTTCCACGTGTAAAATCATCATTGGCTGGAGGAAACACGTGTCGGCTCACCGTTGGGACAGATATCATCCACTCATTGGACCAAAGGCGCCTATGATATGTCGACACGTGGCACGGCCCAACAGAGGCCCATTCCTGTGAAAAGTTTGGCCCGTTTGACTTGGTCAAAAGGTGGTGGGCCGGCCCACGGAAAGCCTATTAATGGCCTGTTCGCATATAGCCCATTTACAACCCGCTAACCCAGGGCCCGTTAGACCTATCCAAATTAGGCCCAGTAGCGTCATCCAGGCTGTCCAATATGATTCCAACCCATTTTAACTTCCGGCCCATGTATGGCCCTTGACGTCTTTCGTCCCACATGAGGCCCTTTGTAACTCTTGGCCCATTAACGACCCGTAGTGAAACTGGCCCGTATGAACAGGGTATCACTTTATACCCATTAACAGCCCATTATTCCATTGGCCCGTTTCCAGCCCACGTAATCTTTCAGCCTTCTCACGGCCCATTTATTCTTAGGCTCATTTCCAGCATTCGGTTACTTACGGCCCATTACTGTAATTTTCTGCTTGTGGGCCAAATTCAGCCTGTCGTTACAGTCGGACCGTTTGTGGCCCGTTAATACGTGGGCCCTTTTCATAGCGTCATCAAATACGGCCGATTAACAACGACCCGTTATGGTCGGCCCATGAGCGGACGATTCCAACTCTAGCCCGTTTACGGCCATAATGCGGTTTGTTATTGGCCAATGTTTGGCCAATCGATCATACGACCCATAGAAGGCCCATTGATGATACGGCCTGTAGAAAGCCCATTGATGATACAGCCCATAGAAGGCCCATTGTGTCTACGACCCGTAGAAGGCCCATTGTGTCTACGCCCCGTAGAAGGCCGATTGTGTCTACGGCCCGTAGAAGGCCCATTGTTTCTACGCCCCGTAGGAGGCCCATTGTTTCTATGGCCCGTAGAAGGCCCATTGTTTCTATGGCCCATAGGAGGCCCAATGTCACTACAGTAAATATGTAGCCCATGGTTATTGTGCCCTAGTTTTTAAAAATAGGTTATTGCGGCCACTAGCAAACCGCGGAAAAACAACTGCACTCACTACAAGCAAACAAATAAACAGACAACAAGGAAATAAATAAGCAAGCAACTTACGCTAGGCTATCACGACTATTACACATATTACATCCACTGGGCATCAAAGTTCGCCACCAGTGCAAATATAGGGAACAAAGCATCATATCATATACACTGGTTGTCAAAGTTGGCGACCAGCGTAAATAAATGCCGCAACAAAACAAGTACAGAACTGAAACCACTTCAGAAGATCTCAAGAAACATTATCCTGGATACCCATAATGCTGGCAAGATTCTTAGCAAGCTTATTAACTTTCTCTTGTTTGGCGCTTAAATCCTCCAGCGCTTGCTGTTGCACCAGAAAGTATGCATCTGAATTATGCAGGGACTTCCTCAGTCCTTCAGCTTCCTGTCGCAGCACATCTGATTGATGTCTTTCAACTTGAAGTTGAGACTCAAGAAGATGAACTGATTCAAGCAGCGAGTTCGAAGAGCTTGTGCAAACAGTAGTGGCCAGTAACTCGAACACTACATCAAGACAGGACTTTTGGGTTCTCTCACCGTTGTCAAGATAGTTTTTATCAGCTTTCTCGGAGATCAACAGGGATGTCTCACTATCTTGAACCTTATCTGCATTACTTCCTTTACCATTGCATAACAGGGTACTGTTCTCCAATATTTTGTCCGCATTCTAAAAGAGAAACAAGCAGACACATCACAGGTTCACCATGTTGTATATGAAACTCATTTTGGTAAATCAGTTCAGTAGTAAAGTGGACAGGATAACAGCATCAAACAAACATATATCTATGTACCATGATCACTTTATGGTCTATACATTCTAGTTTTTGTTGCCAAATCAAGATAGAGACACAGTTCAAATAATATTTGTTCAAGACAAAGCAGAATAGACAGAATATAAGTGTGGGAAACTATAGAGCAATAACAACACTTGTAATGTGCATGACATGAGAACATAACTGTTTATCCAATTGAAACTGAAATCAACATAGAGCAAGTTACAATAGCAAACCAGTTAAAGAAACAGGTTTAAAACATACCCATTGTGCCATTGGAGTTTCAATTCCATCCTTCAAATTTGAAAATAGTTGGTATGAGTAAATATAATGATGCAAGAGCAAAGGAGTATGAACCATAGCTACAGAACCTGGCCTAAGAACAAATCTTCTTCTCCTTTAAGCGTTGAGTTGGGATTCGGAGTGGTGGTCCTCGTGCTTTGGGCAGCAGTTCCCTTACTAACTGCTCGTGTTTGGGTGCTCTGTGGTGGATACGGTGTTGTGTCAACTGGAACTGGGTTACTATATGCAGGGGTTGGGGTTAGAAGGGGTGTAGCTGGTTCTTTGTCCAACTGGGTAGGGGTACAATCTGCGAGAGTATGGGTTATGTGTGGTGGGGCTGGTTCTTGGGCAAGTACAACCGTGGTTTTATCTGCATCAACTGGTAGCACTATCTTTTCTGAAGACCATGTTGTTACTCCCTTAGATACTGCCATCACCCTCTCCAATTCAAATGGCTGATAAACAAGAAAAGTAATTGAAAGTATAGGCATTGTATGATAGACAGGTGCAATGGATAGTGGAGAATAAAAGAGGGCATGAAATAATTCACATTTATGTTGTCTAACTAAACATGATAGCATGACATAATTTCACATATATGATGGCTAACTAAATAGGATAGCATGACACAATTTCACATTATGATGGCTAACTAAAAAAGATGGAAAGACATAGTTTAAAATATGATGACTATGTAAACAGGATGACATGATATAACTATATAATGTGTTTATTAAATAGGTTGGCATGCCATAATTCACATACATGCCGCCTATGGAAACATGATAGCATGATATAATTCACGGATAGAATGACATAATTCAAAATATGATGACTGTAAACACTAAATAGGACGAGATGATATAATTATATGATGTCTTTATTAAATGGGTTGCCATGCCATAATTCAGATAGATGTTGTGTACGTAGACATGATGGCATGATATAATTCAAATATATGATTTATATAGTAAGCAAGTAAGCAGATGGCAATCCATATATGATGTAAAAACTAAGCAATGCAAGACAACATGCATGACATTTAGATACATTATAACTGAGCACTTTTCCAGCCCTCTCATGCCATTTGCATTTGTATCCGTTAGATGTTAGTTTAATCTGCTTTCCTAGCCATCCGATCAGATATCTTAATCGCGCGTTGATCGCACGTCCATGCTTCGTTCCCAGCCGAATGAACGCTAGCCTTACCGGGCCGCTGCTCCGGTGGTTTTTTGTGCGTCTCGAATTGAATTGGGCCTATCAGGCCTATACCGGGCTCCGGTGCGATAGAAAACTGGAAAACCTAGAACACTGGACGACGCTCCTTTCGTTTGCTCGCAGCCTCATGTGGCGGTGCCCCTCCATGCTCGACTGATGCTGGGGATTGGACTGCCATGGTGACTGCGCTGTGTTTCCAACGACGCAACGCGACGCGATGGGACGGGTGATACGTCTCCATCGTATCTATATTTTTTTATTGTTCCATGCCAATATTATTCAACTTTCATATACTTTTGGCAACATTTTATACTATTTTTGAGACTAACATATTGATCCAGTGCCCAGTGCCAGTTCGTGTTTGTTGCATGTTTTATGTTTCGCAGAAACCCAATATCAAACGGAGTCCAAACAGGATAAAAACGAACGGAGAATTATTTTGGAATATTTATGATTTTTGGGAAGTAAAATCAACGCGAGACGGTGCCCGAGGGGGCCAGGAGACAGGGGGCACGCCCCAGGGAGGCAGGCGCGCCCTGGACTCCCCTGGGCCCCTCGTAAGGCGG
Source organism: Triticum aestivum (assembly GCF_018294505.1). Classification (NCBI taxonomy): domain Eukaryota; kingdom Viridiplantae; phylum Streptophyta; class Magnoliopsida; order Poales; family Poaceae; genus Triticum; species Triticum aestivum. The sequence continues at coordinate 428,223,328 of NC_057798.1, read as the reverse complement.
TTGATGCCCTTCTTTGGCCGCAAGAAAGCTAATTTTTGGAAAAAGATCTAGGTGAAGGTTTCAATCCAATCAGAGTTACAGATCTCCGGATATAAAAGAAACGGTGCCAGGGCAGAATTCCAGAACGCAGAAACAGAGAGAGATAGAGAGACAGATCCAATCTCGGAGGGGCTCTCGCCCCTCCCATGCCATGGGAGCCAAGGATCAGAGGGGAAACCCTTCTCCCATCTAGGGAGGAGGTCAAGGAAGAAGAAGAAGAAGGGGGGATGTCCCCCCTTGCTTCCGGTGGTGTCGGAGCGCTGCCGGGGGCCATCATCATCACCGCGATCTTCACCAACACCTCCATCATCTTCACCAACATCTCCATCACCTTCCCCCATCTATATTCAGCGGTCCACTCTCCCACAACCCGATGTACCCTCTACTTGAACATGGTGCTTTATGCTTCATATTATTATCCAATGATGTGTTGCCATCCTATGATGTCTGGGTAGATTTTCGTTGTCCTACCGGTGATTGATGAATTGCTATGATTGGTTTGAGTTGCATGTTTTATTATTGGTGCTGTCCTATGGTGCTCTCTGTGTCACGCAAGCGTGAGGGATCCCCGTTGTAGGGTTTGCAATATGTTCATGATTTGCTTATGGTGGATGGTGTGAGTGACAGAAGCACAGACCCAAGTAAGTAGGTTGTTTGCGTATGGGATAAAGGGAACTTGATGCTTTAATTCTATGGTTGGGTTTTACCTTCATGATCTTTAGTAGTTGCGGATGCTTGCTAGAGTTCCAATCATAAGTGCATATGATCCAAGAAGAGAAAGTATGTTAGCTTATGCCTCTCCCTCAAATAGAATTGCAATAGTGATTACCGGTCTAGTAACGTAGTCAATTGCTTAGGGACAATTTCACAACTCCTACCACCACTTTTCCACACTCGCTATATTTACTTTATTGCTTTTTTATCTAAACAGCCCCTCTTTTATATTTACGTGCTCTTTATTATCCTGCAAACCTATCCTATCACACCTACAAAGTACTTCTAGTTTCATACTTGTTCTAGGTAAAGCGAACGTCAAGCGTGCGTAGAGTTGTATCGGTGGTCGATAGAACTTGAGGGAATATTTATTGTACCTTTAGCTCCTCGTTGGGTTCGACACTCTTACTTATCTAAAACTGTTGCGATCCCCTACACTTGTGGGTTATCAAGACTTTTTTTCTGGCGCCGTTGCCGGGGAGTCATAGCGTGGGGTGAATATTCTTGTGTGTGCTTGTTTGCTTTATCACTAAGTAATTTTTATTTACTGTTCTTAGTTGTTCTCTATCTTTAGTTATGGATATAGAACACGAAATACCAAAAAAATTAGGTGTACTTGCTACTCATGGAGATGGGGAACCTCCTAAAACTCTCGATGCTTGTTATGTGAAAGAAATTATGTACTACTTTGATAATCCTAAGAAAACCCCATTCAATTTTGTTATGGGAGACACGTTGGATCAACGTGAATACTTTGGGGATTATCGCTTGTCACAAAAAGGGAAAATATTATGGGATCAAATTAATATGTTGTATTGGTATGCTAGGAAATTATGCTTGAGATATGATTATACTTGTTGCTCTAGGATGGAGGCTTCACACCTTCCCTTTTCATGCGAATTTAATGATAATAAAACCTTGGCTTCTTATACTAATGGTATCTATGATTACTATGATGTGGAACAAATAGAAGAATTCATTGCTTTTATGGGTGCTTATGAGATTGAATCTATGTTTAAAGAGTTTGACGATTTTGATGATTCAGTTTATAGACCTGAAAATTTTGCTATACTTAAATATTGTTATGAGAATTATGAATACAATTCCAATATTGATGCACTTATTGAGAAAGTCTCCGCTGTCCAAGAAGAGACTAATATTTTGCAGGAAGCTATGGAAGAAGAAATTATTGAAACTGTGAGCTCATTGGATGAAAAAGATGACGAGGAGAGCGAAGAACAAAAGGAGGAAGAGCGGATTAGCTACCCGTGCCCACCTTCTAATGAGAGTAACTCTTCAACTCATACATTGTTTAATTCCCCTTCGTGCTTACCGAAGGATGATTGCTATGATGATTGCTATGATCCCGTTGATTCTCTTGAAATATCCCTTTTTGATGATGCTTGCTATGCTTGTGGCCAAGATGCCAATATGAATTATGCTTATGGGATGAACTTGCTATAGTTCCTTATGTTAAACGTAAAATTGTTGCTATTGCACCCACGCATGATAGTCCTATTATGTTTTTGAATTCTCCCTACCACACTATATCAGAGAAGTTTGTGCTTATTAAGGATTACATTGATGGGTTGCCTTTTACTACTACACATGATGATTTTGATAGATATAATATGCATGTGCTTGCTGCTCCTACTTGCAATTATTATGAGAGAGGAACTATATCTCCACCTCTCTATGTTTCCAATATGATAAAATTGCAAGAAACTGCTTATACTATGCATTGGCCTTTACTAGGTGTGCATGAATTGTTCTTTTATGACATGCCGATGCATAGGAAGAGAGTTAGACTTTGTCATTGCTTGATATATGTTACTTTGTGCTCATTACTAAATTACAAATCATTGTTAATTAAAATTGGCTTTGATATACCTTGGGATCCGGGTGGATTCATTACTTGAGCACTATATGCCTAGCTTAATGGCTTTAAAGAAAGCGCTGCCAGGGAGACAACCCGGAAGTTTTAGAGAGTCATTTTATTTCTGTTGAGTGCTTTTATATAGTTTAAAAACAAAAAAATAAGAGGGGAACCTAAAACTTTTCAAAAAGGAAAGTGAAAGTGAGAAAGACAAGGATTGTTGAAGTGGGAGAGCTCCTTGAACTTTGTTCATGCTCACGGAAACTTTGTGAATCTTAATTACAGAAACTTTTCATCAAAAATAATTATCCCCTTGTATAATTCCATTGTATTATAAAAATAATATGCCAAGGTTTTCCTTTAGGATGTTTACAATGCTTGTTGGTTTGTACGGTGCAGGACAGAAACTTTGGCTGTAGTGCGCAATTTTACATTTTTTACTGGAACGTCAAATGATTCTGATTCTTTTTGCACTGTCTTTCTGTACAAATTGATTAGTTTTCCTAATTTTGGTAGAATTTTTGGGGTACCATAAGTATGGTGAATGTTCATATTGCTACAGACTGTTCTGTTTTTGACAGATTCTATTTTTGATGCATAGTTTACCTGTTTTGACGAAACTATCAATTTATATCAGTGGATTAAGACATGAAAAAATTATACTACAGTAGACACAATGCAAAATCAAAATATGAATTGGTTCGCGACAGTACTTAGAATAGTGATTTACTTTATTATACTAACGGATCTTACCGAGTTTTCTGTTGAAGTTTTGTGTGGATGAAGTGTTTGATCGAGGAGGTCTCGATATGAGGAAAATGAAGAGAGGCAAGAGCTCAAGCTTGGGGATGCCCAAGTCACCCCAAGTAAATATTTTCAAGGAGTCTCAAGCGTCTAAGTTTGGGGATGCCCCGGAAGGCATCCCCTCTTTCTTCAACAAGTATCGGTATGTTTTCGGATTCGTTTCGTTCATGCGATATGTGCAAGTCTTGGAGTGTCTTTTGCATTTAGTTTTCACTTTTCTTCTATGCACCATGCTGGTATGAGATAGTCCTTGGTTGATTTATAGAATGCTCATTGCACTTCACTTATATCTTTTGAGTATGGCTTTATAGAATGCTTCATGTGCTTCACTTATATCATTTGAAGTTTGGATTGCCTGTTTCTCTTCACATAGAAAACCGCCATTTGTAGAATGCTCTTTTGCTTCACGTATATTTGTTAGAGCGTGGGCATATCTTTTGTAGAAAGAATTAAACTCTCTTGCTTCACTTATATCAATTTAGAGAGATGACAGGAATTGGTCATTCACATGGTTAGTCATAAAATCCTACATAGACTTGTAGATCGCTGAATATGATATGTTTGATTCCTTGCAATAGTTTTGCGATATAAATGTGGTGATATTAGAGTCATGCTAGTGGGTGATTGTGGATTAGTAGAAATACTTGTGTTGAGGTTTGTGATTCCCGAAGCATGTACGTATGGTGAACCGCTTTGTGATGAAGTTGGAGCACAATTTTATTTATTGATTATCTTTCTTATGAGTGGCGGTCGGGGACGAGCGATGGTCTTTTCCTACCAATCTACCCTCCTAGGAGCATGCGTGTAGTACTTTGTTTTCAATGGCTTGTAGATTTTTGCAATAAGTATATGAGTTCTTTATGACTAATGTTGAGTCCATGAATTATACGCACTCTCACCCTTCCACCATTGCTAGCCTCTCTTGTGCCGCGCAACTTTTGTCGGTACCATATACCTTCCTCAAAATAGCCACCATACCTACCTATTATGGCATTTCCATAGCCATTCCGAGATATATTGCCATGCAACTTCCATCATCATCATATACACGACTTGAGCATTCATTGTCATATTGCTTTGCATGATCGTAAGATAGCTAACATGATGTTTTCATGGCTTGTCCGTTTTTTTTATGTCATTGCTATGCTAGATCATTGCACATCCCGGTACACCGCCGGAGGCATTCATATAGAGTCATATCTTTGTTCTAGATATCGAGTTGTAAGTAAATAGAAGTGTGATGATCATAATTATTAGAGCATTGCCGCAGTGAGGAAAGGATGATGTAGACTATGATTCCCCTACGAGTTGGGATGAGACTCCGGACTTTATGAAAAATAAAAAAGGCCAAAGAAGCCCACCAATATATATAAAGAAGATAAAAAAATGAGAGAAAAGAGAGAAGGGGCAATGTTACTATCCTTTTACCACACTTGTGCTTCAAAGTAGCACCATGTTCTTCATAGAGAGAGTCTCCTATATTGTCACTTTCATATACTAGTGGGAATTTTCATTATAGAACTTGGCTTGTATATTCCAATGACGGGCTTCCTCAAATGCCCGAGGTCTTCATGAGCAAGCAAGTTGGATGCACACCCACTTAGTTTCCAGTTTGAGCTTTCATACACTTATAGCTCTAGTGCATCCGTTGCATGGCAATCCCTACTCACTCACATTGATATCTATTGATGGGCATCTCCATAGCACGTTGATACGTCTAGTTGATGTGAGACTATCTTCTCCTTTTTTGTCTTCTCCACAACCACCATTCTATTCCTCATATAGTGATATGTCCATGGCTCATGCTCATGTATTGCGTGAAAATTGAAAAAGTTTGAGATTACTAAAGTATGAAACAATTGCTTGGCTTGTCATCGGGGTTGTGCATGATTAAATACTTTGTGTGATGAAGATAGAGCAACAGCCAGACTATATGATTTTGTAGGGATAACTTTCTTTGACCATGTTGTTTCGAAAAGACATGATTGCTTTATTAGTACACTCGAAGTATTATTGTTTTTATGTTAAATGATAGACTATTGCTTTGAATCACTCGTGTCTTAATATTCATGCCATGATTAGACATATGATCAAGATTATGCTAGGTAGCATTCCACATAAAAAATTATCTTTTTTATCATTTACCTACTCGAGGACGAGCAGGAATTAAGCTTGGGGATGCTGATACGTCTCCCTCGTATATATAATTTTTGATTGTTCCATGCCAATATTATTCAACTTTCATATACTTTTGGCAACTTTTTATACTATTTTTGAGACTAACATATTGATCCAGTGCCCAGTGCCAGTTCCTATTTGTTGCATGTTTTATGTTTCATAGAAACCCAATATCAAACGGAGTCTAAACGGGATAAAAACGGGCAGAGAATTATTTTGGAATATTTATGATTTTTGGTAAGTAAAATCAATGCGAGACGGTGCCCGAGGGGGCCAGGAGACAGGGGCGCGCCCCAGGGAGGCAGGCGTGCCCTAGACTCTCCTGGGGCCCTCGTAAGGCGGTTGATGCCCTTCTTTGGCTGCAAGAAAGCTAATTTTTGGAAAAGATCTGGGCGAAGGTTTCAATCCAATCGGAGTTACGGATCTCCGGATATAAAAGAAACGGTGCCAGGGCAGAATTCCAAAACGCAGAAACAGAGAGAGACAGAGAGACAGATCCAATCTCGGAGGGGCTCTCGCCCCTCCCACGCCATGGGAGCCAAGGACCAGAGGGGAAACCCTTCTCCCATCTAGGGAGGAGGTCAAGGAAGAAGAAGAAGAAGGGGGGCTCTCCCTCTTGCTTCCGGTGGCGCCGGAGCGCTGCCGGGGGCCATCAGCATCACTGCGATCTTCACCAACACCTCCATCATCTTCACCAACATCTCCATCACCTTCCCCCATCTATATTTAGCGGTCCACTCTCCCGCAACCCGCTGTACCCTCTACTTGAACATGGTGCTTTATGCTTCATATTATTATCCAATGATGTGTTGCCATCCTATGATGTGTGAGTAGTTTTTCGTTGTCCTACCGGTGATTGATGAATTGCTATGATTGGATTGAGTTGCATGTTTTATTATTGGTGATGTCCTATGGTTCTCTTTGTGTCACGCAAGCGTGAGGGATCCATGTTGTAGGGTTTGCAATATGTTCATGATTTGCTTATGGGGGGTGGCATGAGTGACAGAAGCACATGCCCGAGTAAGTAGGTTGTTTGCGTATGGGATAAAGGGGACTTGATACTTTAATGCTATGGTTGGGTTTTACCTTAATGATCTTTAGTAGTTGCGGATGCTTGCTAGAGTTCCAATCATAAGTGCATATGATCCAAGAAGAAAAAGTATGTTAGCTTATGCCTCTCCCTCAAATAGAATTGCAATAGTGATTACCGGTCTAGTAACGTAGTCAATTGCTTACGGACAATTTCACAACTCCTACCACCACTTTTCCACACTCGTTATATTTACTTTATTGCTTCTTTATCTAAACAGCCCCTAGTTTATATTTAGGTGCTCTTTATTATCTTGCAAACCTATCCTATCACACCTACAAAGTACTTCTAGTTTCATACTTGTTCTAGGTAAAGCGAACGTCAAGCGTGCGTAGAGTTGTATCGGTGGTCGATAGAACTTGAGGGAATATTTGTTCTACGTTTAGCTCCTCGTTGGGTTCGACACTCTTACTTATCGAAAACTGTTGCGATCCCCTACACTTGTGGGTTATCAACGGGAAAGAAAGCGCCTCTCAATCCGTTAGGTTGCACAAACGCGGCGATCGGTTACACGACGCGTCGGGATGGTGTGTGCTGGCGAACAACCGTGAAGTTCAATCTCCAAGGATGATTGATTGAGAGGTTAATTGACCACTAATGCCAATCGATGCTCCAGGTAGGTCAGTTTCCATTGGCGATTCATATTTTTCATTAAATTCAGGCGAGCCTATATAATCCCAACCTTTCCACTGCTTATTCTCAAACCATTCTCCAGCACAGCGGTGGTGGGTGATTCTTAGGTCTCCAATTCTCCCTCTTTGATGCATCTCCTCTGCTGAGTTAGAAGGTGATGCGCTGGTTCCAGTTATCAATTGTTGTCTACATGTACAGATGTGTCCTGTGTCTAATTTAGAATTAATGATTGCAGGTTCTCCACAAGCGTGAATTCGAGCTACGTACTGCTTGGTTTCTTTCGTTCTTCTAGCCGAATCTGCCGGTATCCAATGGCTAATGGACAGGTATGTATCAGTGTGCACTTAGATGGCTGACCTGAATGCGAGGAAGGGTGCTTTAGTTCTTTAGTTCAGATTGTGTGCTATGGTTTCAGAAAGCTTGTGCTAGGGTGTGACTGCACACAGAAGTTTTTGTTTTAGCTGTAGCTGATGATTATCAGCTCAATCACCCTTGAAATACACATAGATTATAACTCAAGAAAATATGACAATTGTGGCCACCTGCACATAAGGAATAAAGGCCTTAGATATTGTTGTTTTTCGTGCACGGTTCCACTTGGTTGGCTTCTCCCTTGCTATAGATTCACCCTTCTTCCTACTTTATCTCTTTCACCCAATTAATTGTGGATTCTGACTGCTGTTATCATTTCTTCCAATTTGATGCAGGTGGTGTTAGTGTATGGTTTGGCGACTGGTTCTACTCGATTGGCTGAAGGAATCGTGTAGTTCTCGATCTCCAATGGCTAATGGCCAGGTTAATATTTGTTTGTGTACTCTTATATACACCCCCGCCCCCCTTCACCAAGGTTGATTTCTGCGTTGAGACTATTCTATGTTTATGACTTATGACAGAATGCTCTCAAGGGTTATAGTTGTACTTTGTATGTTAAGGTTCTTTTCATGCATATGAAGAAAAACAATTAGCATTGATCAATGTGCTATCAACTTCTGCATTCTTACTATTGTTGATTCTTCCAATGTGTTACTGCACAATCAGGCTTCATTCTCTTATGTGCATTAGCATATTATCATATATATAACCATTAATGTTTTTGTTTCCAATAATTGTTATTATCTGATATGGATTCTGCTAACATCGAGACTATCATGAAAGGATTAAGATTTCTTGTTAGATCCAGTTTGCCACACATGATGCAAAACATGACAACCAGAACCTTGAACATGCTCGAAATCAAATATGAAAAGGAGAAGATAATGTGTGTCATGATAACAATTTCTTGTTGGAAAAACATGGATTTTCCGGTATTTTGTGGTCCATGAGTCTCGTAGGTATAAGGTATGTATCTTATAGGCGGGCATGGTACAATCTTCCCTTTGCATCTAAGCTGTTTCAGGTGTAGCTACCAGCACACTGGCCATCCACATGTGAAAAATGGGTTAGAGATGTTAACTTTATGAGAATATATATATTTCTGGTCTCCAAAACCTGACCGGATTAACAATAAGTTTGTTGATATGATACTGCACATTCTTAATATAAAGTTGCCACTACATTTTTGCTGCACAACCAATGCCCTCATTCAAGTGCACATCCCTAATGCATGAACGAAACTGAACATGTGTTATGGTGCAGGGGCGTCTTTATTTTTCTGTCAGCATCGGCTTTGCAACTGCCAGTAAGTAATCTAAACTAACAGCAGGTAGGTGTCTTCCAAAAGAAAAAGAGCGCCCACTCTGCCAAGATTCCTCCCTGCATTGCAGTTGGTTTAGTAAATACCAGCCGGAGTGTCCTTCATCCAATCTGATCAAAACTTGCATCTAAATAACTACCCAACGAAAAAGAAAAACTCTAAATCAATCTGGGCACAAAAACATGGTTAGAAGCAGTTCAGTTAGGGACATCTTTGTGTGCCCTCGTCCTCCCAGTGTCCAACTATCCATATTTATATATCAAAAGATATACTTATCATTGCATCAAGTTATGTTTGTTGGATGTAAGATCATTGTTTGATGTGAAGCTCAGTACGTACTTTACAATAATGGTCTTTGCGAGCTGTGAATGTCAGTTTGGTACGTAGTACATGGGAGTTGATTTTCTTTCACTCAGTTTAGGAAACCACATAAACTGCTGGTATTTTGTAGATCAATTTTAAATAAACTATCTCAATATATCATGCTAACATCAGAAAAATCAAAACAAGCACCGATTATTTATGTGCGATTACCTCATTGAACTGATTATTTGTGGATTTATGTGAAATATATCCAATTGTATATTGACGAAAGATGATATTCATGGTGTCCTGCATTTTTTTAGAAGATTCATGGTGTCCTGCTACTGTAACTTAATTTCTCGAAAGTGCTATTGGATAATATACTGATTATCTGTAGAAAAACTCAACTAAATTAAATGATTTTTCGTATAAAAAATTAATCCTATTGATAATTTAATTCATCCCCTTGTAGCTTGGAACATTTAATCCTACCAATAATTTAATTCATCTTTCAGCTTGGAATATTTGGCACACTAGCGCCATGCGAAATAAGAAGTAACATCATTTCAAATTTAATTGTGTTGCATCTTGTAGGGGAGGCAGTGTTTCATATGTTGAGCCTAGCTTACAGTAGTTTCAGAGGAGTCGCAGGTGGGCGATGGTGGAGAGGATGAGGAGGATAACACCAATCAAAGTAGATGCCTTCGTATATAATGAACAAAGCAGCCGCTTTGGTGTAAAATGCCTTTGTTTGGTCATGTTATCACTCACATGTCACATGTTGCCCGTTTATCAAGGAACATATATTTTGCGTATAAGTTTAATTTCTTATGTACGCATTGTATATCCATTTTACAAGTTATACCTTGCATAATTTTATATTTAACTTCCATGTTTCACACATACGTATATATATATTGGAAAACCCTACCATTCTATTGAACAAATTGATGGGCGCGACCGCGCGCTGTCATGATCTAGTGGGTAATATAACCCTGCCAAGTTTGAGCATAGACCTCAGTGGGGAAATAGGACTGGTCACCAGTCTCTGAATCCTCCTCTGAGGAGTTCTCTATAACTAGCAAGATGTCTGCTTCAGCAGGTAGCATTGTCTGCTCTGAATACCTTGTTTTCACTCCAGATACTTCCATCACCGCTTCAAATGGCCGATGCACAGGAAGAGTAGTTGAATATACAAATGTTGTCGATAAATGGAACACATAATACAAAAAAATGATAGCATGATATAATTCACATACATGATGATTGGCTAAACAGGATGGCATTGCATAATTCACATATATAATACCTTTGCAACAAGACAGCATTGCATAATTCACATATATAATGTCTTGCAACAAGATGTCAATGCATAATTCACATATATAGTAATTAGACACTAAACAGGTGGCATTCACACAAAGCATGTCTAAAATAATCAAATGACATAGCAATGCAAGACACCATACGCACGATATGAGCAACATAACCCTGCCAAGTTAGAGCATACACCTCGGGGGGGGGGGGGGGGGGGGGAGGGGAATAGGACTGGTCATCTGTCTCTGAATCCTCCTCTGAGGAGCTATCCATAACCAGCGAGATATGCGCTTCGTCAGATAGCATAGTCCGTTCTGAAGACCTTGTTTCACTCCAGAAATTCCATCACCGTGTCAAATGGCTGATGCACGCGAAGACTAGTTGAATGTACTAACATTGTTGACATATGTAAAACGTAACAGAAAAAAGGATGGCATGATATAATTCACATATAAGATGACTGGCTAAGCAGGATGGCATTACAAAATTCACATATATGATGCATGGCTAAACAAGATGGGTTGCATAATTCACATAAACGATGAACAAACTAAACAGATGGCATTCACATAAAGGATGTCTAAACTAAGCAGATGACATACTTGATGTATAAAATAAGCAATGCAAGGCACCATATGCATGATATAACCAACATCAGCATGCAAAGTTAGAGTGAAGACCTCAGGGGGTAAATAGGAGTGGTCTTCTCCTTCTGAATCCCCCTCAGAACAGATATCTTCCTCTCGATTACAATCCGAAATGGGTGGAGGGGGGCTGCCTTTGCGCCTACCATGGAGCGACGTCTGCATGAAATTTTATTGCCACGTAAGGCTCGTCTCTTTTGCTCGACATGTTCAGTTCCATTGTTTACAATAACTGACATGCATAGGAATAAAACATAGTGAGATTATATAAGGAGTGCATGCAGAGATCTTGTGGATAAACCCAAAACCAACGATAGCAGGCAGATAATGGCTTCAGTTAGAAAATACAGATAATGGCTTCTTTACTGTTTGTTTCCCACCCAACATGAAACTCATAGTAGATACCAGAGATTAACTAGATAGTAGATAGATACTATTGATTGTGGCCTCGATATGTACCCCACAACCATTTAAAAACTCAAGTTTGACCATTAGTTTGGAGCTGACTCAGAGTCTAATCGGTGAACAAGACGATAAAGTAGCATGTAATATTAAGCGACGCATAACATAAGCAGACGCGAAAGAGTGCGACCTCTCTTGCGGACCCGTGTAGTCCTCAAGGTCATCTGCTTGGTTGATGATGGTAATGCAGTTTTCATGGCTGCTAGCGGCGGGGAAGAAGATCTGAGGCGGCAAAAGATAGTCTGGAGGCCAGATCCCTGCTATGATGGACCCTTTTGTCGTTGGAGCAGCTGAGCTGGGGTGAACGACGACGCGGCAGGAGCGGGACAAACCACGCAAGGTTTTCTTTGACCACTATCTGCAAGAGAAGTAATTCTGTAAGGGCTCATTTGAATTGGAGGATTCCAACAACGCAGGGATAGGAAATACATAGTAATATGATAGGAATGCATGTGCAAAACAGAGAATTTAAAAACACAGGATTTCTGCCAATCTGGGTGTTTGGTTCACAAGAATTGGAAGATCACAGGATGCAAAGAAGCATGGTGAGATTAAGTCAAACCACAAGAAAATGTACGGTTATAATGCTATTATGCTACTATCTCTTAGTCTTGTGCTTCATGAATAGGAATTTGAAAAGGAGGACAAGTGGATATTAAGATTCCTACGGTTTTTCTTTCAAGGAGACACTAAAGGAACAAATCCTACAGTTTTCCTTTGCTCCATTCCTTTGAACCAAATGCATGAATAGTAGTACCATCGGAAACTTTCCAATTCCTATGTTTTTCCTTCACTTTTCCTTTCAAGCACTGGCGATTCTAGTAGGCAGGCTTGAGCAAGGAAAAACCTACACTCAAAAAATGTTTTTGTGCTACTTCTACTACTTTGGACCCAGGCCATTGCCCTACTAGCTCAACTCCCAGGCCCATCGACAAATGCACAACTCAAACACGCAGAGATAAATAATGATGGCGTTCAAGAGAGTCCATCACAGATAGCTAAGTTGCCTCGTACCTCACTGCTTGTCATGTAGTAGATAAATCTAACTGTAGTGGTTGGTGGGAAATGAAAAAACGATTGGTTCAGTCGAGTACTTATAAGCCGAACGGGACCTGAGCTCCTCCCTTAGACCAAGGCATACTTCACGTTACTGCATGTGCTCAGTGGACACTATATAACATGTAGAGTAAAAAAGAGATGCAATAAGTGTACAACCTCTTTGGCGAAGCCATGTCGATCTTAGGATGATCCGGCTGACTTGGCTGCCGGAGGAGGGGAAGAAGATCTTAGGCATCTTGAGATGGAGCTCAGGGTACTGCTCCACTGTGATGGAGGGTTTCGTCGTTGGAGCAGCTCCAGTGAGTTGTACGACGCCGAGGCTGAAGCAGGACAGGAGAGACAACGTTAACCTGAGTGGAATTCTAATATCATCTCCAATAGATGACGTAAAATACATAACCACAAAGTGATAGATGTAAAATACATCAGCCGCTCATCTCTGAAGTTAACTATCGAAACTGAGTTTAACTGTCAAAACTGAAGTTAACTGTCGAAACTGAATTTTACTGTCGAAACTAAACACACTAGAGGTGAGACTACACGTCAGTCGAATGACTTTTTCATCTCTACTCAGTCGATTTTCCAGCCGTTGGATATGAAATCAAGGGCCTGCAGTTCATCTTCAACCTCCACCCCCTGAGCCACCAGCCACCACCGGCCAAACAGTTACCCCCCCGCCGCCCGCGGCCGGTGGTGCGCCGCCCCGCTTGCCCCGAAAACACTCCCCACCGCTGGTCCTCCTCCGCCCCGACCATCCCTCTAGCCCCCACCCCCCCGTGCCGAGCTTTTTCTCTGGCGATCCCCACGCCACCGCCCCACCATCGCCCCCACCCTGAACCCTAAGATAGATAGTAGGGTACCTCTCCGGCGAGCCCCCTTCCCGATGCGGCTGGTTCTTTCTTAACTCTGGCGAGCCCCCCCTGAAAATCGACTGACCCAAAAGTTGATTTAGTCGACTGAAGTGTAGCTAAATTGGAGCAGCATCGCAAGCAAGAGCAAGAGCGAGAGCAACAACGCAAGCAAGAGCAAGAGCAAGAGCAATAGCAAGAGCAGACTAGGCAGGGGACCGAGAGCAAGAGCAGAGCAGCAGCGCAAGCGAGAGCTAAAGTAGTAGCAGCTCCTATTGATGTGGACGTCACCGCTGAGGGAGTGACGCTGTGGAGGAAGTGGCCGGTGACGCCACCGTGGATGGAGCCGCGCCGTGTCGGCTGGGGACCGAGCGCCGACAGCACCGTGAGATCGAATCAAGAAGGAAATGCGGCGATTAGTGTACAACCTCTTTGGTGGCACCGATTAGGCCACAGCTTTATCCGAGGAAACAGTGATGATGATGCTCTTCTGGTGGTGCAGGTGAAGACGGCGGTGTGGGAATGGAGGTGGCGCGAAAGACGAAGGGAACATCGGGGCAACTCCTTGGAGGTGGAGGACGGGGTGGCTGAACCGGCGGGACAACGAGATCAATGATGGATCCTCATCCGGTATGGTGGATGAGGGACGTCGAGGTGTTGCTATGGACGACGTCATTGGGGAAGAGGCTCCGGCTAGGTGGCGGACGGAGGAGGGTGTGGGGCTTCGAGGGTTTTCGCGGCCTCGGTGTACGAATGGGTGGGCGAATGGGATGGGAGTGGGGAACCATGGCTTAGGGACGCACTTGTCCGAAATGTGGGGTAAGTTACGAAAGTACCCCCCACTGATTTGAGGCAGTTCTTTCGGTTCAGGGGTATCACAGGCATTTCGTGTGTCGGGATTTCACAGGAGGTGGGAGTTTTCACGCGCGTTGTAATTTTGGAATAGCAAGGCACGGCTTGAGATGGAGGGAGTTGTCGGAGCACAACGAGACAAAGATATATCTTAAATATTTTGGGCTAACAAGGCGCAGGTTGAAATTTCCGAACAAGCCTGACGTGTACTGTACCAAATCAATTCGCACTTCCGTTGATGAAAAAACAAAAAAATCAATTCGCAGCACACAAGAGAGTCTAGTCCCGTGTATTGTACCAAATCAATTCGCACTACAAATGTCATTCAAAACTTTGAATTCATGTTATGTTCAATTAAAATATTTTGCTACGTGTATAATGCATGCAACCTACTACTCAAATGAACGTTTAGTGCATTCCAAACGTATATACAACCGCTTCAATATGAACTAAATTTGAATTTGTTTTTCTATTTGAATAAGATCTACAATAATGATTGTTGTGAAGTCAAACCATTTGAATTCGTTTCTCTATTTTAATAATATCTACAATCATCATTATTGTCAAGTTAAACCATCGTTTGTGCATTATCTTCACAGCACACCACATGATTACTCTCGAGTTACATATGAACTATGTGTACTATATGAACTCGAACTCGATTTTTTGAATCCACTTTATGTTGATTTCAAATCACAGTACATTTCAAGATCTAGCTAGATCTTCATAATCTAAACCATGTCTCATAGTATAATGTGTTTATCACATAATGTATAGTGCCCCGCCCCCTACGCCTACAAGTATTTAGATGTGAGTTGCAAACACCACACATTACCACAAATTCAAATAAAATGTGAGATTGTTCAATATATAGTATTGTTTAGATTGTTCGATATTTAGTTGTAAGCTACAAACGCCACACGTTGTCACAAATTCAAATAAAATGTGAGATTGTTCGATGTATAGTATGGTTTAGATTGTTCGACATTTAGCTGTGAGTTGCAAACGTAGTGCATTATCACATTATGGTATAACATGTGCAAAACCACAACACGCGTATCACCGCTATATTCATGCATGCATATGTTTATAACACTATGATCTCCTATTCAAATATATGAATCCACTTTCATATCAAATTATGATCTTTGTTAGTCTCTTACACCCACACAATCCTCTGACCTTTGTAGCTAGCACTAACTTTCTCTCGTGCATGCACACGCCCTCCTCGCCCTCCCCTTCCCTCAGCATTCTATCCATTGCACACATTCATTTTTTTCTTTAGGTCGTTCCCCACAGTCTCCACAACTCCTTTCCGACACACACTGATCGATAAACCTCTCCAGCGATGTCTGCCTACAACATACACACGCACCATCCATCTCCTCCTTTCTATGTCCATGCCTTGTGTCTCTCATACGGCCCCACACATGTGTAAACTCTCGCCCCTCTTTTCATCGATCTCACAACCGCACACTCCTTCCCCTATCTAGCTAGTAGCTCGGCCTCTTGCACCACCTCCTAGCTCCATTCTCTCTGTCTATCCGTCTCACTGGGCCTTATTTGCCTCTAACAAATGGATGTACACCGACCGATCTCCCACTATACATATAGCTAGCTAGGTCCTTATAACTCGTTTTCCCCACGTGTCGATCGATCTACCTCATTAGTTATGTCTCTCCCTTCCTCTGACAAACAACAATTGATCTACCGATCTAGTTAGGTTTGCTTACCAAACACATGGTTCCCCTTGATCATCCATGCATGTGTCCCGACAAATCTATCACGCACAGGCACACACAGAAACACATCCCCACTCTTGTTGATAATATTGCAGTTCCACCCTCAGTTTGTCTAGTAGGCCTCTCCCACCATCTTCAAGAAGCAACTCCATCACCCATCCAACACTCTACCCCTCTCTCTCCCTCTCTCTATCCTCTCTCTCTCTCTCTCTCTCTCTCTGTCCCATCCTATTTCCCGTCCTTCAGTTATGTATGGATGTCGACCAATCTCCATCAAGACATAGCTGGGTCTCTCCTTCTCAACACATATACGAGTCGTTCTACCTCTATAGTTAGGCCTCTGCGCCCCTCCCCCCACCCCCTCCCCCACACACACACCGATACATCGAGCGCTCTAGTCATGTCTGTTGGAAATATGCCCTAGAGGCAATAATAAAAGGATTATTATTATATTTCCTTATTCATGATAATTGTCTTTATTCATGCTATAATTGTATTATTCGGAAATCGTAATACACGTGTGAATACATAGACTATAATATGTCCGTGGTAAGCCTCTAGTTGACTAGCTCGTTAATCAACAGATAGTCATGGTTTCCTGACTATGGACATTAGATGTCGTTGATAACGGGATCACATCATTAGGAGAATGATGTGATGGACAAGACCCAATCCTAAGCATAGCACAAGATCGTGTAGTTCGTTTTGCTAGAGCTTTTCCAATGTCAAGTATCTTTTCCTTAGACCATGAGATCGTGTAACTCCCGGATACCGTAGGAGTGCTTTGGGTGTACCAAACGTCACAATGTAACTGGGTGACTATAAAGGTGCACTACAGGTATCTCCGAAAGTGTCTGTTGGGTTGACACGGATCGAGACTGGGATTTGTCACTCCGTATTACGGAGAGGTATCACTGGGCCCACTCGGTAGTGCATCATCATAATGAGCTCAAAGTGACCAAGTGTCTGGTCACAGGATCATGCATTATGGTACGAGTAAAGTGACTTGCCGGCAATGAGATTGAACAAGGTATTGGGATACCGACGATCGAATCTCGGGCAAGTAACATACCGTCTGACAAAGGGAATTGTATACGGGGTTGATTGAATCCTCGACATCGTGGTTCATCCAATGAGATCATCGAGGAGCATGTGGGAGCCAACATGGGTATCCAGATCCCGCTGTTGGTTATTGACCGGAGAGCCGTCTTGGTCATGTCTGCATGTCTCTCGAACCCGTATGGTCTACACACTTAAGGTTCGGTGACGCTAGAGTTATTAGGAAGACTTGTATGTGATTACTGAATGTTGTTCGGAGTCCCGGATGAGATCCCGGACGTCACGAGGAGTTCCGGAATGGTCCGGAGGTGAAGATTTATATATGGGAAGTTGTCATACGGACACCGGAAAGTTTCGGGGGCATATCGGTATTGTACCGGGGCCACCGGAGGGGTTCCGGGGGTCCACCGGGAGGGGCCACCTCTCTCGAAGGGCCTCATGGGCCGTAGGGGGCAGGGAACCATCCCCTGGAGGGCTGGGCGTGCCCCCCCTTGGGCCCATGCGCCTAGGGTTGGGGGGGAAACCCTAAGGGGGGCGCCCCCCTTTGCTTGGGGGGCAAGCCCCCTCCCTGGCCGCCCCCCTCTAGATCTCATCTAGAGGGGGCCGGCCCCCTTCCCCCTTCCCTTATAAATAGAGGGGCGAGGGGAGGGCTGCACACCTGATCCAAGGCACAGCCCCTCCCCTCCCCAACACCTCTCCTCCTCCGTTAAGTGCTTGGCGAAGCCCTGTCGGAGTACTGCCTCTCCACCACCACCACGCCGTCGTGCTGCTGCTGGAGTCTTCTTCCTCAACCTCTCCTTCCCCCTTGCTAGATCAATAAGGAGGAGACATCATCCACTCCGTACATGTGTTGAACGCGGAGGTGCTGTCCGTTCGGCACTTGGTCATCGGTGATTTGGATCACGGCGAGTACAACTCCATCATCCCCTTTCTCTTGAAAGCTTCCGCTCGCGATCTACAAAGGTATGTAGATGCACTCCTATCACTCGTTGCTTAGATGAACTCATAGATGGATCTTGGTGAAACCGTAGAATTTTTTTTATTTTCTCCAACGTTCCCCAACAGTGGCATCATGAGCTAGGTCTATGCGTAGTTCTCTATTGCACGAGTAGAACACAAATCTGTTGTGGGCGTGGATCTTGTCAACTTGCTTGCCACTACTAGTCTTTTCTTGCTTCAGCGGTATTGTGGGATGAAGCGGCCCGGGCCGACCTTACACGTACGCTTACGTGAGACAGGTTCCACCGACTGACATGCACTAGTTGCATAAGGTGGCTAGCGGGTGTCTGTCTCTCCTACTTTAGTTGGAGCGGATTCGATGAAAAGGGTCCTTATTAGGGTAAATAGAAGTTGACAAAATCACGTTGTGGTTATTCATAGGTAAGAAAACGTTCTTGCTAGAACCCAATTGCAGCCACGTAAAAGATGCAACAACAATTAGAGGACGTCTAACTTGTTTTTGCAGCAATTGTCATGTGATGTGATATGGCCAGAAGTTGTGATGAATGATGAATGATATATTGTGATGTATGAGATCATGTTCTTGTAATAGGAATCACGACTTGCATGTCGATGAGTATGACAACCGGCAGGAGCCATAGGAGTTGTCTTTATTTTTTGTATGACCTACGTGTCATTGAAGAACGGCATGTAAATTACTTTACTTTATTGCTAAACGCGTTAGCCATAGAAGTAGAAGTAGTCGTTGGCGTGACAACTTCATGAAGACACAATGATGGAGATCATGATGATGGAGATCATGCTGTCATGCCGGTGACGAAGATGATCATGGAGCCCCAAAGATGGAGATCGAAGGAGCTATATGATATTGGCCATATCATGTCACTACTTTATATAATTGCATGTGATGTTTATTATGTTTTATGCATCTTGTTTACTTAGAACGGCGGTAGTAAATAAGATGATGCCTTATAATAATTTCAAGAAAGTGTTCCCCCTAACTGTGCACCGTTGCTAAAGTTCGTCGTTTTGAAGCACCACGTGATGATCGGGTGTGATAGATCCTTACGTTCACATACAACGGGTGTAAGACAATTTTACACATGCAGAACACTTAGGGTTAACTTGACGAGCCTAGCATGTACATACATGGCCTCGGAACACAGAGACCGAAAGGTCGAACATGATTCGTATGGAAGATACGATCAACATGGAGATGTTCACCGATGATGACTAGTCCGTCTCACGTGATGATCGGACACGGCTTAGTCGACTCGGATCATGTAACACTTAGATGACTAGAGGGATGTCTAATCTGAGTGGGAGTTCATTAAATAATTTGATTAGATGAACTTAATTATCATGAACTTAGTCTAAAATCTTTGCAAAATATGTCTTGTAGATCAAATGGCCAACGCTCATGTCAACATGAACTTCAACGCGTTCCTAGAGAAAACCAAGCTGAAAGATGATGGCAGCAACTATTCGGACTAGGTCCGGAACCTGAGGATCATCCTCATAGCAGCCAAGAAAGCATATGTCCTAGATGAACCGCTAGGTGAAGCACCCATCCCAGAGAACCAAGACGTTATGAACGCTTGGCAGTCACGTGCTGATGATTACTCCCTCGTTCAGTGCGGCATGCTTTACAGCTTAGAACCGGGGCTCCAAAAGCGTTTTGAGAAACACGGAGCATATGAGATGTTCGAGGAGCTGAAAAAGGTTTTTCAAGCTCATGCCCGGGTCGAGAGATATGAAGTCTCCGACAAGTTCTATAGTTGTAAGATGGAGGAAAACAGTTCTGTCAGTGAGCACATACTCAAAATGTCTGGGTTGCACAACCGCCTATCCCAGCTGGAGATCAACCTCCTGGACAAGGCGGTCATTGCCAGAATCCTTCAGTCGCTCCCACTGAGCTACAAGAGCTTTGTGTTGAACTACAATATGCAGGGGATGGTGAAGACCATTCCTGAAGTATTTTCAATGCTGAAGTCAGCAGAGGTTGAAATCAAGAAAGAACATCAAGTGTTGATGGTCAATAAGACCACTAAGTTCAAGAAGGGCAAGGGTAAGAAGAACTTCAAGAAGGACGACAAAGATGTTGCCGCGCCCGGTAAGCCAGTTGCCGGGAAGAAGTCAAAGAATGGACCCAAGCCTGAGACTGAGTGCTTTTATTGCAAGGGGAAGGGTCACTGGAAGCGGAACTGCCCCAAATACTTAGCAGACAAGAAGGCCGGCAACACTAAAGGTATATTTGATATACATGTAATTGATGTGTACCTTACCAGTACTCGTAGTAACTCCTGGGTATTTGATACCGGTGCCGTTGCTCATATTTGTAACTCACAGCAGGAGCTGCGGAATAAGCGGAGACTGGCGAAGGACAAGGTGACGATGCGCGTCGGGAATGGTTCCAAGGTTGATGTGATCACCGTCGGCACGCTACCTCTACATTTACCTATGGGATTAGTTTTAAACCTCAATAATTGTTATTTAGTGCCAAGTTTGAGCATGAACATTGTATCTGGATCTCGTTTGATACGAGATGGCTACTCATTTAAATCCGAGAATAATGGTTGTTCTATTTATATGAGAGATATGTTTTATGGTCATGCCCTGATGGTCAATGGTTTATTCTTAATGAATCTCGAACGTAATATTACACATATTCATAGTGTGAATACCAAAAGATGTAAAGTCGATAAGATAGTCCCACATACTTGTGGCACTACCGCCTTGGTGACATTGGTGTCAAGCGCATGAAGAAGCTCCATGCTGATGGACTTTTAGAGTCTCTCGATTACGAATCATTTGACACATGCGAACCATGCCTCATGGGCAAAATGACCAAGACTCCGTTCTCCGGAACAATGGAGCGAGCAACCAACTTATTGGAAATCATACATACCAATGTGTGCGGTCCAATGAGCGTTGAGGCTCGCGGAGGATATCGTCATGTTCTCACTCTCACTGATGACTTGAGTAGATATGGGTATGTCTACTTGATGAAACACAAGTCTGAGACCTTTGAAAAGTTCAAGGAATTTCAGAATGAGGTAGAGAATCAACGTGACCGAAAGATAAAGTTCCTACGATCAGATCGTGGAGGAGAATACTTAAGTCACGAATTTGGTACACACTTAAGGAAATGTGGAATCGTTTCACAACTCACGCCGCCTGGAACACCTCAGCGTAACGGTGTGTCCGAACGTCGTAATCGCACTCTATTGGATATGGTGCGATCTATGATGTCTCTTACCGATTTACCGCTATCATTTTGGGGATACGCTCTAGAGACAGCTACATTCACTTTAAATAAGGCACCGTCTAAATCCGTTGAGACGACACTGTATGAATTATGGTTTGGGAAGAAACCTAAGCTGTCGTTTCTAAAAGTTTGGGGATGCGATGCTTATGTCAAGAAACTACAACCTAAAAAGCTCAAACCCAAGTCGGAAAAATGTGTCTTCATAGGATACCCTAAGCAAACCATTGGGTATACCTCCTACTTAAGATCCGAGGGAAAGATCTCTGTTGCCAAGAACGGATCCTTTCTAGAAAAAGAGTTTCTCTCGAAAGAAGTAAGTGGGAGGAAAGTAGAACTCGATGAAGTACTACCTCTTGAACCGGAAAGTAGTGCAGCTCAGGAAAATGTTCCTGTGGTGCCTACACCAACTGGAGAGGAAATTAATGATGATGATCAAGGTACTTCGGATCAAGTTGCTACTAAACCTCGTAGGTCCACAAGGACACGTTCCACACCAGAGTGGTATGGCAACCCTGTCCTGGAAATCATGTTGTTAGACAATGGTGAACCTTCGAACTATGAAGAAGCGATGGCGGGCCCAGATTCCAACAAATGGCTTAAAGCCATGCAATCTGAGATAGAATCCATGTATGCAAACAAAGTATGGACTTTGACAGACTTGCCCGATGATCGGCGAGCGATAGAAAACAAATGGATCTTTAAGAAGAAGACGACCGCGGATGGTAATATTACCATCTATAAAGCTCGACTTGTCGCTAAGGGTTATCGACAAGTTCAAGGGGTTGACTACGATGAGACATTCTCTCCCGTAGCGAAGCTGAAGTCCGTCCAAATCATGTTAGAAATTGCCGCATACTATGATTATGTGATATGGCAGATGGACGTCAAAACGACATTCCTTAATGGACATCTTAAGGAAGAACTGTATATGATGCAGCCGGAGGGTTTTGTCGATCCTAAGAACACTAACAAAGTATGCAAGCTCCAGCGATCCATTTATGGGCTGGTGCAAGCATCTCGGAGTTGGAACATTCGCTTTGATGAGATGATCAAAGCGTTTGGGTTTATGCAGACTTATGGAGAAGCCTGCGTTTACAAGAAAGTGAGTGGGAGCTCTGTAGCATTTCTCATATTATATGTAGATGACATACTTTTGATGGGAAATGATATAGAACTTTTGGATAACATTAAGGCCTACTTGAATAAGTGTTTTTCAATGAAGGACCTTGGAGAAGCTGCTTACATATTAGGCATCAAGATCTATAGGGATAGATCGAGACGCCTCATAGGTCTTTCACAAAGCACATACCTTGATAAGATTTTGAAGAAGTTCAAAATGGATCAGTCCAAGAAAGGGTTCTTGCCTGTATTGCAAGGTGTGAGATTGAGCTCGGCTCAATGCCCGACCACGGCAAAAGATAAAGAAGAGATGAGGGTCATCCCCTATGCTTCAGCCATAGGATCTATTATGTATGCCATGCTGTGTACCAGACCTGATGTAAACCTTGCCGTAAGTTTGGTAGGAAGGTACCAAAGTAATCCCGTCAAGGAACACTGGACAACAGTCAAGAATATCCTGAAGTACCTGAAAAGGACAAAGGACATGTTTCTCGTTTATGGAGGTGACGAAGAGCTTGTCATAAAGGGTTACGTCGACGCTAGCTTCGACACAGATTTGGATGACTCTAAGTCACAAAACGGATACGTGTATATGTTGTATGGTGGAGCAGTAAGCTGGTGCAGCTGCAAGCAGAGCATCGTGGCGGGATCTACATGTGAAGCGGAGTACATGGCAGCCTCGGAGGCAGCGCATGAAGCAATTTGGGTGAAGGAGTTCATCACCGACCTAGGAGTCATACCCAATGCGTCGGGGCCGATCAAACTCTTTTGTGACAACACTGGAGCTATTGCCCTTGCCAAGGAGCCCAGGTTTCACAAGAAGACCAGGCACATCAAGCGTCGTTTCAACTCCATCTTTGAAAATGTTCAAGATGGAGACATAGATATTTGCAAAGTACATACGGATCTGAATGTCGCAGATCCGTTGACTAAACCTCTTTCGCGAGCAAAACATGATCAACACCAGAACTCTATGGGTGTTCGATTCATCACAATGTAACTAGATTATTGACTCTAGTGCAAGTGAGAGACTGTTGGAAATATTCCCTAGAGGCAATAATAAAAGGATTATTATTATATTTCCTTGTTCATGATAATTGTCTTTATTCATGCTATAATTGTATTATCCGGAAATCGTAATACACGTGTGAATACGTAGACTATAATATGTCCCTGGTAAGCCTCTAGTTGACTAGCTCGTTGATCAACAGATAGTCATGGTTTCCTGACTATGGACATTAGATGTCGTTGATAACGGGATCACATCATTAGGAGAATGATGTGATGGACAAGACCCAATCCTAAGCATAGCACAAGATCGTGTAGTTTGTTTTGCTAGAGCTTTTCCAATGTCAAGTATCTTTTCCTTAGACCATGAGATCGTGTAACTCCCGGATACCGTAGGAGTGCTTTGGGTGTACCAAACGTCACAACGTACCTGGATGACTATAAAGGTGCACTACAGGTATCTCCGAAAGTGTCTGTTGGGTTGACACAGATCGAGACTGGGATTTGTCACTCCGTATTACGGAGAGGTATCACTGGGCCCACTCGGTAGTGCATCATCATAATGAGCTCAAAGTGACCAAGTGTCTGGTCACGGGATCATGCATTACGGTACGAGTAAAGTGACTTGCCGGCAACGAGATTGAACGAGGTATTGGGATACCGACGATCGAATCTCGGGCAAGTAACATACCGTCTGACAAAGGGAATTGTATACGGGGTTGATTGAATCCTCGACATCATGGTTCATCCGATGAGATCATCGAGGAGCATGTGGGAGCCAACATGGGTATCCAGATCCCGCTGTTGGTTATTGACCGGAGAGCTGTCTCGGTCATGTCTGCGTGTCTCCCGAACCCGTAGGGTCTACACACTTAAGGTTCGGTGACGCTAGAGTTATTAGGAAGACTTGTATGTGATTACCGAATGTTGTTCGGAGTCCCGGATGAGATCCCGGACATGATGAGGAGTTCCAGAATGGTCCGGAGGTGAAGATTTATATACGGGAAGTTGTCATACGGACACCGGAAAGTTTCGGGGGCATATCGGTATTGTACCGGGGCCACCGGAGGGGTTCCGGGGGTCCACTGGGAGGGGCCACCTCTCTTGGAGGGCCTCATGGGCCGTAGGGGGCAGGGAACCAGCCCCTGGAGGGCTGGGCACCCCCCTTGGGCCCATGCGCCTAGGGTTGGGGGGGGGGAAACCCTAAGGGGGCGCCCCCCTTTGCTTGGGGGGCAAGCCCCCTCCCTGGCCGCCCCCCTCTAGATCTCATCTAGAGGGGGCCGGCCCCCTTCCCCCTTCCCTTATAAATAGAGGGCCGAGGGGAGGGCTGCACACCTGATCCAAGGCGCAGCCCCTCCCCTCCCCAACACCTCTCCTCCTCCGTTAAGTGCTTGGCGAAGCCCTGTCGGAGTACTGCCTCTCCACCACCACCACGCTGTCGTGCTGCTGCTGGAGTCTTCTTCATCAACCTCTCCTTCCCCCTTGCTGGATCAAGAAGGAGGAGACGTCATCCGCTCCGTACGTGTGTTGAACGCGGAGGTACTGTCCGTTTGGCACTTGGTCATCGGTGATTTGGATCACGGCGAGTACGACTCCATCATCCCCTTTCTCTTGAAAGCTTCCGCTCGCGATCTATAAAGGTATGTAGATGTACTTCTATCACTCGTTGCTTAGATGAACTCATAGATGGATCTTGGTGAAACCATAGGATTTTTTTTTATTTTCTGCAACATTCCCCAACAATGTCTCCCTGCCACACACAAACTTGACCTGTGCCCTCTGACATTCCGGTAGGTCAGTCGCCCTATATCTTTGACTTGCACACACACACAATTTCGATGGCTCTCTTCATTGATCTCGCACCCACCCACTTGATCCTCTCTTCGACTCTATCGATATCTATGAACCCTCCCTCTCTTCTCGTGGATCGTCCGACCCTCTATACATGATATGGATAGGCCTCCATTTCACACACATTGCATGCAAAATTTTGTTTGAGATGTCATCGACACATATTCCCACAAATACATTCACGAAATCATCCCCCCCAAACAAAAAACACTCATGAACGCACACGCCATCTGTCTAGGTTTGTATCTCTCTCTCACACACCCACGTAGGTGGGGGACGTGCACGAAGAGAAGAGGTACACGCACGACGCACGTACTCCCGTCTCTTTCCCAACCACACCCGCGCGGGTACACGGTGGAGCTCATTTCTGTATGAAAAGGCAGCCCACGTGGTAATTTGACATGTGTACTGGTTGCCCACTTGATGAAGGGAGGATCGTCTACCACGGGTGAACAAACAAATTGCGACTTGACGCATTATGTTAAAAAAGAGGCAAACCATGTGGGGCCTACCTTAGAGGCAAGGCTCTATACACTGGAGTAATTTTGATGTGTCCCGTCAACTCGCAGAACAAGGAGAAGCTTGCTTAGTATGCCGTCTCCCCCGCCCACGGGCGCGGTGGCTCGCAGGATGAGTAAAGCTTGCTTACTAGTACATACTCCAAACACTGATGTATATAGACTTATTTTAGAGTGTAGATTCACTCATTTTGCTCCGTATGTAGTCCATATTGAAACGGACGTAATAGTACGCACTCTCCCTCACCCCTCGACCCTCGCCCACATGGTGGACATACAACAATTCATTCATTCTCATATAGCCAGAACGATATATACTGCAGTACCATTATTGCTCGACTTCCCGAAGAGGCGAATAGCCAATCGCAAGGTTAATATTTTGGAGATGCCAAGTGCAAGCTTTATAGGAGAATGAGTAGTAGGTGCCGCATCATTTATAAATAAAGTTTTTTTCTTCAATGGCACGTATGCAATATAATAGGTTCATATGGAGAGAAAAGGAAACCGCTCCACTATATACATAGTCAGGACGGGCCAGCCTACACGGTTGCCTGCTGGGGTTGCTCTTCACACTCTCTCGCACAAAACGACTGTGGCCACATCTCTAACATCCCGGCAGATCATGTCCGCCGGGGGAAGGGGTGGATGCTTAGTGTAGATGCGGCCGCTGATGGCGAAAACCCACTGTCGGCACGTCCCGATCAATGGTCCCCGCCATTCTCTCTCACAAAGCCGGTGAGGTTGCCTTCGTCCCTTGCTCACTGCCGCGACGTGGGCAGTTGCCGCCTCCCGCCGCCCTCCTCAAGGTTGAGCTATGTCCCGACATCCCTCAGGTACAACTCCCTTTGCAGCCGGCTTGCACCACTCTCCAGCCGCCCACATCACTCCATGTGGATATTTCTCTACTTCTTTGCCCCGCACATACCTCTACTGGCTTCTATGTACTGTATTTGTGATGAGTTTATGTCTCATCAACTAGTCCTCGTAATCTTATTCTAATCACGCTTCTTCAATTTCTTTGCCACAGGGATGCTCATCTCGATTTTGATGAAACTGCACAAAATGATCCGATGGTCAAAGGGTTGCAAACTTAATTTCTTGGGAAGCTCCAACGTAGCTAGCAAATTAAAGCTTGGTTAGGGTTTACGGTTCAAGGGCTAGGGACTGCATGGATTATTTTTTTCTTTAGTTGTCTCTGTTCCAAAGTAAGTGTCAACTTTAGTAGTAGTATAACTTTGTACTAAAGTTTGCATAAAGTTGAGACACTTATTTTGGAACGAAGGGAGTACATATTGGCCATGATCTGTCAATCATTGAGATGCAATATCATGCATGTTAGTCTCCTTTGTATTTGATGAAATGTTACAACGGGCAACCTTGGACACAAGATACATGAAACAGAAGCTGGAAGCTTCATAGCATTGTACAAATTTATCTCGCTGATAAATTACAGTACGTACTATACTAGTACTATGTAAAGAGTTAGGTGTCGCACGGTGTCCAAAAAATATGGTGATATTATGAGGTGGACCATGTAATCACTGAGCCTGCGTGTTTTCACTACTCTCGCACTCCTCCATTGTAAGAATGGAGAAAATTGTAATCTAGTAGTACCTCCTTTCACCGAAAGCGTGGGACTTCCAGCAGTCCTACCACCACAATAATAATGACCAATGAGCCGTCAAATCACATAGATCCAGCAGTAAGTTGGATGGACGAAGCAACCATCACTCTTGAATCCGCTTCTCCCTTCAACGTAGGCACCAGTGAGAGGTTGCATACGCTCTGACCGAGCATGAATGCGGCACCGATTCTTTGGAGCAGCGCTCACCTTTTTGGGCAGGAAGCGCGCGCGGGCGAAGCGGCTTTGGGTGGGCCAGGCTGGTCAGGAGCGGGCGTGGCAGCTGTCCGCCTGTCCTGACCGGACGCCTGGAAATGATAGGATGCACCGACTCTCGTGGCTAAATCGTACACTACACACCATCTCTCTGTAGGAGTAGGTCAATCTGTCGCTCTCTCTAACAAACACATGCTGTTAAACACACACACACACACGCACACGCACACACAGGTTCATAGAATAGGAAAATCGTGCGAGTGTGAAGCCACAGGAAGTGAGATACAAATGGAGTACATACAAGAAGAGAAGAGATGACAAATATTCCATCAAACCTGGACTAAGGAGTAGTACTCCCTCTGTCTAGGTGTTAAGTCATCTTACGGAAATTAGATATTCCCAACATGTTTAGGCGTCGCCCATTAACTTTGCATCTCAATCACCTCCTGGCCTCGTTGCTAGCGAGTGTTGTTACTTAGGGAGCATTTGGATCCTTAGCAAGAACAACTTATAGCCTAGCCGGGCAAGGTTAGGCGTTTGGAATTGTCAAAATAGGTGAGTTTTTGTGGGCCAGCTAGCTTTGGTGGGCTAGAAAAACCTTGCTAGCTCAGGAGACCCAGATCGGCTCGCTTCCGACGGCAAACTCTGCGTAGTAGTAACATAGACTAGTAAGATATTCATGTTACTTGTCCAAGTTACTCACCACTATGACCAGCCTAAGCAATGTAATCAAACGCTCCTTACTCTGCCTTGTTATCTCCCCCGGAAACCCAATGCATGGAGCGCAACTACGCGTTGATCAATCAAGAAATCAAAGTCGGCTTGCATGCGAGTTAATACGTGGCCCTGCATGGTAGCTAAAACTGCATCTCTCAGTTGTTTGGATTAATTGTTGCGTTTAGAGACAGAAATCAGGGCTTTGATTGGAGGAAGGACCGGTCAAGTTTCTCCTTCTCCTCCAATCTTCTTGCACCTTGGTCCCGCTGCACCTTCTAACGTGACTTATTACACCTAGACGGAGGTAGTAGTATGAGATATAGTGGAACACTGTGTCACAGCCTGGTTTTTGTCCTCTTTTCTTTGCTTGATTTTGAGCTGAGTTGATTTTGGATTTGGAGTTTTGAATCATTCCATTTGGACTTGACCACTTGGGTATCCCTTGATTTTCACCCAAGTGTCCCCTCTCCTCCTCTAATCCATCATTTCACCCCTGGCCAACCCAACAATATTGCTTGGAATATTTTTCTTAAATGAAAAATATTCATTTTGCCTCTAAAACCCTAGCTAAACTCCTTGTCCTCCAAAGCAACCCTCATTTCTGTTGCCCCAAAAATCCTAAGAAAATTCCCAAATATTCTTTGGACCCTAGGGCACATTTTTGAGCAAAAATATTTCACCACCCTTTGGAGTATTTTGGCTACAGAAAATAAAATCACTTCTGGGCTGAAATGGTACTTTCTACACCAACTACCTTTTTACTAGCTCCAATGTAGCTGGTTTTCCCTGAGCTTATTCACCTTAGTAAGAGTCAGTAAAACCCCAAAGCTCAGCCCTTGAATCCTTGTGGTATGACCATAGTAACTCCCCAAAGTTTATGTCCAGTAACTTAACCTCATCACTATTTTACTTCTACTGCACCAGGAACCAAACCGAGCCATGGTAACACCTCAGTTTACTAAGGACTACACGCCAGACATCATGGTTAGTGCATAGGTGGCCTGATGTCATGGTCCACGCGGTGACCGTGTTCGTCCGAGCGTGCTGGCATGCCAAACACACGCTCTACGCATCACCAGCGCCTTTGTGGAGTGTGTGCTTGCTGCTCGGCCAGCCAGAGCGTGTCCCCCCACGCCACCATCCTGGTCTCCACCCCCTTAACTCCACCCTGCCGCTCGCCGATGCCGGAGCTCGCCGCAGTGAGCACGGGCACGGTCTGGCCAACGGC
The DNA here is from genome assembly GCF_018294505.1 of Triticum aestivum. Taxonomy (NCBI): domain Eukaryota; kingdom Viridiplantae; phylum Streptophyta; class Magnoliopsida; order Poales; family Poaceae; genus Triticum; species Triticum aestivum. The sequence continues at coordinate 428,193,509 of NC_057798.1, read as the reverse complement.
ACAATGCCCGTGCACTATGTTCGTCTCTTCCCCCCTCGTTCTTGTGCTCGTCCGCGCCCGCACACAGTTGTTGCGTGACCTCCATCGCCTTTTCCATCGCCTTTTCCATCGCCCTCTGGCACCGTTCGTCGCCGGGCGCTGGGGACAGGTGTCCTCTGGCGGAGCCTGAGCCCTCCTCGCCCCACCTATAAATCCCCCCCTCCGCAAGCCTCCTGGAGCATCACAATTCACCCCCACTCCCTCCTATAGCCACTAGAAGCCGCAGCCCGGCCGGGCAGGCCGCGGGTTGCCGTCCCCGACCCGAGCTCGCCGGCGATCCCCTCTGGATCGTTCCCGCAGCTCCGGCCACTCCCAAGCCAAGGAGACCCTGCCAGGGCCTCCGCCTCTCCTCCGTGAAGCCAACGCGCCTAGCCAGAGCCCCTGGAGCCGCCCCAAGCCGCCATCTTCTTCAACACCGGCGACCGCCACCCTCTGTCCCCGCTAGAGAGGACAAATAAGATGCCATCCGGCCACCGTTAGCCACGCTACGGGTACGGGAAGGTGCGCAAGAACCTTCTCCGTCGATCCCTCCCTCTCGTTTGCCTCCAAGAAGTCTCATCGCCGGCGTGAGCTCCGGCGAATCGCCGTTCCCCTCTGTTTCCCTCTCCCCTCCCTCCGGCCTGACTAGCGGCGCCCGCTAGTCAGCCACTCACTACGCACGTGAATGGTATGATTGGTGCGCCCCGGGAGATTACGCCTTCGACGTCACCCCCCCTCTTTTTTCTTTTTCAAATTCATTTAAATTCCAAGAGACTTCAAATGGCCATAACTTTTATTCTACAAGTCCAAATGCAGTGATTCTTTTTGCATCGTGTTCTGTGTCCAAAAATCTAACAGCACCCAAAAGATGGGATTTTTCCTTGTTGTCTAGATTTTCTGGCAATTTTCAAAATGTTTCTTGATATTTTCTTTTGTGGTTTTTGATTATTTTCAGAAGAACCAGCTTGTCTTGAGGATCACCAGGAGCTTTGTGAACCTCATCAGTGCTAACAAGCCACAGTAACAATTTTTCATGGTGCCACTTCAATATTTATGATTTTCATACTTGAACTTATGAATATTGATGCATTTAAATTAGTTATATAATAAATATATTCTGTTATATGCTTGTTATGTTAAAATACTTGAACTTCAGAATGTTTGAAGTAAATATTGTTGGCAAGATAAGGAGAACTTAGTTGCAAGTGCTAAATAAATAATTTGGTCATAGAATTTGATGAGTAATTTATATATTATTTTTGCATGAGGTATAATGATGATAATGCTAGAAATGGTTCTGGTATGAGTAAAGAGAGGTTTTAACCAGAATAGTAGCATGAGTTTATGATGGCTCCGTAGGAGCGTGGTTGGTGCAGTCTTTGCACGGTTATGTGATGCATATGTTAAGTGATGCATGGTATGGCAGTATGACACCAGTTATTTTCTTTCCACATTAAGTTGAACCTGATTAATAATTCAACTTGAACATGTTGTTGACCGGGTCGTGGTGCCGCTGAAACAAGTCTTTCCCAGTGCAACCACATTTGCCGGTATGGGACGGCCTTAATGCGTTTCATTGTCGTGCCTCTGGTCGGTACCCCAATTTATGGAAGGTTATGGGCGTGTTGTACCCTGGCCTGGTAGGCAAGCATAACCTTGTGAGCCCGTTGTTAAGTTGATTTTGGTACCGGATCCCAGAGTGGATCGTGGCCACGATGGTGGTCGAGGTGTCTGGAGGTAGTCATGGGGCCACCCAGGACTAGCCCGGTGGGGTCTGAGCCAGAAGGGCCGGGAGAGTGTCATGACAGTGAAATGGTTTCGTCGGAACGCTGTTGGTCCACCCGAATGGGAGTGTGAGGCCATGGGTTCCGTACTGTGGGTATAGTGTACTAACCTCTGCAGAGTGTTTTTAATCTATCGATAGCCGAGTCCACGGATACGGACACACTCGAAAGTAAGGTACACCATGGGTCAACACTTAATAAACATGCACACTAATTTGCACTAAGGATGGCAGTGAGGTCATCGTGTTGAGTTGGACATGAGATGTCGAGTTGTGATCGCTGTAAGGATCACGGGCCACGAGTTGGTCGGCTTGTGATTGCCGTAAGGATCACGGGCCATGAGATGGTCGGGTTGTGATCGCCGTAAGGATCACGAGTATGTTTTGGTAATATTATGTTATTTGGTCACATCTGGTAAGCAAGTCAGGAGAATGAGTACCTGTTGAGCATAGTCACAGCATGTTGGATATATATATGTATATAGTTGCATTGTTGATTAATTGGATAAATATCATAATATTGTCTGTCATCTTGTTTATGCTTATTGTGAGCTTGCAAGTACATTCAATGTACTAACCTGGCGTGTCATGCCAGATTTCAGGAAAGTCCTGTTGGAAAGGAGTGTTGTCCGAGTCTAGACCGTGTCCACGTCAGTGTCCTTGTGCTATGGAGTCCCGCTACGACGTTGTTCCGCTGCGAGTAGTTGTCATGATCGAGGCCCCTTTATGTTCACTAAATAATGTACATATTGTTCAGCCGCACCGAGTGTGCCGCTTGGCCTCGCTAACTGTTGTAATATGAACTATGTTCCGCTAGCATGAATAAAGCGGTTGTTTTCTGTACCATGTTGTTGTGTGTTGCCAGAAGACAAGGTCTTTGGGCTGGCAATGCAAGGTAAACCGGTCGCTCTGAGCCGGGATGCCACACACTAACTTAGGTCGAATACAAGTGCCCAAAATTGTGTGCATGTTATAATAAGGATTCACTTAAAATAGTACATGAGCGAACAAAGGGATCAATTGGACAGTGTTCACAAGCAGTATCGAGATGTGTGAGGTAAGATACATCCTGGCGCACAGAGGGATTAATTGGACAATTTTCGTTGTTGTTCATAGGAGAGGAGGGTATTAACTGGGCAGGCTGTGGCCCGTCTAGCCCAGGCCAGATATACAGCCCAGATATTAATTTTTTTCAAGCTGAAAATGGCTAGCCCAGCTATACTTTTTTTGAGGAATACCCAGGCAAGGTCAACTTGTTATTCTCCGCCCCGCTGGGCTGCAAATCTTTCCTAGGAGGGATGCATTAGGCTTAACAAGAAAATGGGCTTTAAGAAATAATAAATGGGATGTAATTATAAAAACTGGGTAGTAACTATAAAAAAATGCACCAAACACGTAATTACTTTATTAAATATTATTTTTGGATATTGAAATTTTTAATTTCATTAATTGTTGCGCACACAATGTTTCGTTGGATTTTTATGTAATACAAATTTATATTGAAATTGTATTCAATCTGACTAGAAATTTCGGGATAAAAATATTTCGGATCCCATCAAAATGTGGGAAATTTTATTGAATTCTGTTTTGAACGGTTGGTTGAAATTATTAATCATTGTCCTTGCTAGAAAATGGGCTGTACTTTTAACAAACTATAAATGGGCTGTAGTAAATTCCACTAGAATTCAAAAATGGGCTGCACATTCTTACAAATCTCAAATGGGCTATAAGGTTCTCTGCCACACACTTGTGGGCTTACTAAGTTGACGCGTGCCCTAAAAAAATTAAGTTGACGCGTAGGCAAGGCTTTGTCAACTTATAGTCAACACACGGTTCTAGCAGCAGTGGCCGTAGGATGTCCATCCAATGGATGCCGTGCTTCTTCTTCAATCTCAGATATTCTAGTTTAACCCGCCCAAAAAATGATTCCTCCCCCTGACATCTAGTGCGCACCGTTTCAGAAGCTAACCTATGGGCCTACTAAGTTGACACGTACCAAGGGCTTTGTCAACTTAGTCAATATAAATGATTCTAGCTGCAGTGACCGTACGATGTCCATCGAATGGCCGTCGTGCTTCTTCAACCTCTGGTCTTCTTGCTCCAGCCGCCCAAAGCAGCGCCGGTCGTGTCGCCTGCTCCTGCCACCTGTGGCCGGCTGTGCTGCCGTGGAGGCCTCATCGCCTACTACTACTCCCACCACTGGCCAGGCCATCCCTCCACTCACCCACACCCCCTGTTATTCTGCAGCGACGACAGCCTCACACCGCAGCCGAACCAGTGAACCCTCATACTCCTCTCTGCGTGGGCATCCACTGCTGCGTCTTCCCTGGCTCCGCGTCGTCCCCTTCCTAGGCCTCGCCGTCGTCCACCGCCTTGGTGCTCTCGGCGCGGCGTGGTCAATGTGGTAAACGGCCGACTTCCATCAGAAGAGTACTGTACGTGGAGAGGCTGACAGCTGGGTCCACGACTGCAGCAAGGAAGTGCATCCTTATTACATGGAAAATAATGATTCCTCCACCTGACAGCAGGAACCCACCAGACAGGCCACCGTATTTCGCGAAAAAATATTTCCCCCCTGACTATTGGGACCTACCGACTACATCTTCGCACGCAAGGAGGTGCGTCCATATTACGGGCAAAAAAATGATTCGCCCCCTGACTGCTGGGATCCACCAGCTACATCTTCACACGCAAGGAAGTGCCTAACAGTCGGGACCCACCTGGTCGAAGCATACATAGCGTTGTCATTCTGGTCGCGAAAGTGTACGTACATACGATTGGTCTGTCTGCATGCTGCAGCGATGAACCGTGGCCGTGTAAGGAAGGGCACGTGTCGTAGTAGAGGCGCGCATGTAGCATGTACACGCACGTATAGCGGCCAGGGTGAAAGAAAGAAAATACGGCCACATACGTACATACGGTCAAGGTCTCATGTACATGGCTGGGTCGGAACGGAGAAACTACGTTGTCGTCGTGTTCATGGGGAGCCAACCGACTGGGTCGGAACGGAATGCGTCGTCGTGTTCATCGGGAGGGCTTGGACAGAACATCCGATGGAAACGAGGCCTGGCATACCGCAGAACGGAGGAAACGGCCTTGTGTTCGACCGGCCACGGTCGAAACAGGATCCTGTTCATCGGGAGGGGTCTGGCATACCGCAAAATGGAGGAAACAGACTTCTATTGGACCTCCTACGGTCGAAACGGGGTCCTGTTGATCAGGAGGGGTGTGGCGTACTGCAAAACGGAGGAAACGGACTTGTGTTGGAGCGCTACGGTCGAAACGGGGGTCCTATTCATCGGGAGGGGGTGTGGCGTACCGCAAAACGGGACTCACGGGATACTGTTCATCTCCACCATCGACCTCCTCGAGCCTCCACGAGCTACTGTTCATCCACCGCCCACCTCCTCCAGCCTCTACCTACGACTGTTCATCCACGGGCTCCTGTTCATCCAGTCTCCACCGCGCTCCTCCACCGGCTACTGTTCAACCAGCCCTCTCCACAAGGTCCTGTTCAACCACCCCTCCATGGGCTACTGTTCATCCGGCCCTCCACCGGCTACTGTTCAACCAGCCCTCCACTGGCTACTGTTCAACCTTCCCTCCACGGGGTCTTGTTCATCCATGCCCAACCGGCTCGATCAATCGGGGTCCTGTTCATCTAGCGGCAACACCGCGGGGTCCTGTTCATCCTACCCCCACTAGGAACTGTTCATCCAACCCCCCCAGCAATGCTCACTGTTCATCCAGAGGCGGCATCGATCGGCTTCAGTTAGCAGCAGTAGCAAAGGAATCGCTCGATCGCTCGGGTTCAGTAATGCGTAGCCTGCAGTGCAATCGCTTGGGTTCAGTTAGAGCCCAACGCCTCGCTCGAGTTCAGTTAGAGCCCAATGCCTCGCACCCACGTGCATATGTGTACGAGAGAAACACGCATCGCTTGGCCCCCGACCACCCACCGTAACCAGGAACTCCCCAATATTTTCCTCGCCCTCGCTTCTACCATGGTTTTTTCCGTCATGGCCGGCCCAAAGAATGTCATGCAGCTGTGTCTCCGGTCCGCCCAGGACGAAAAGCCCATTTTCTGTCATGATTTTTTATCATAGAAGTAGGACCCCACCACATCTATGATGATACTGGATTTTGTCACAATTAACGTCATAGAAGTGTCATAAGTATGACAGAAAATTTTTTGTCTGGCCTAAAATGTCACTTTGTGTCTTTTCTTTGTAGTGAGAGCTGATATTGGTATTTCAGACTCATACCCGTGTTGAGAGCTATGAGACCTCTGACAAGTACTTCGCCTAAAAGATGGAGGAGAATAGCTTAACTAGTGAGTATGCGCTCGGAATGTCTGGGTACTACAATCACTTGAATCAAGTGGGAGTTAATCTTGCAGATAAGATAGTGATTGACAGAGTTCTCTAGTCATCATCACCAAGTTACTGGAACTTCATGATGAACTATAATATGAAAGGGATGCCAAAAATGATTCCTGAGCTCTTCGTGATGCTGAAATCGATGAAGGTAGAAATCAAGAAAAAGCATCAAGTGTTTATGATTAAATAAGATCACTAGTTTCAAGAAAAGGGTAAAGGGAAAGAAAGGGAACTTCATGAAGAATGGCAAGCAAGTTGTGACTCCCGTGAAGAAGCCCAAAGCTGGACCTAAGCCTGAAAGTGAGTGCTTTTACTGTAAAGGAAATGGTCATTGGAAGCGGAACTACCCCAAATATTTGGCGGATAAGAAGGATGGCAAAGTAAACAAAGGTATATTTGATATACATGTTATTAATGTGTACCTTACTAGTGCTTGTAGTAACCCCTGGGTATTTGATACTTGTTTGGTTGCTAAGATTAGTAACTCGAAACAGGAGTTGCAGAATAAATAGAGACTAGTTGAGGGTGAAGTGACGATGTGTGTTGGAAGTGGTTCCAAGATTGATATGATAATCATCGCACACTCTCTATACTTTCGGGATTAGTATTGAACCTAAATAAATGTTATTTGGTGTTTGCGTTGAGCATGAACAAGATAGGATCGTGTTTATTGCAATACGGTTATTCAGACAGAGAATAATTATTATTATATTTACTTGAATAAAACCTTCTATGGTCATACACCCAATGTTAATGGTTTATTGAATCTCGATCATACTGATACACATATTCATAATATTGATGCCAAAAGATGCAAAGTTGATAATGATAGTGCAACGTACTTGTGGCACTGCCATTTAGGTCATATTGGTGTAAAGCGCATGAAGAAACTCCATGCAGATGGACTTTTGGAATCACTTGATTATGTATCATTTGATACTTGCGAACCCTGCCTCATGGGCAAGATGACTAAAACTCCGTTCTCAAGAACAATGGAACGAGCTAATGACTTATTGGAAATAATACATACCAATGTATGCGGTCCAATGAGTATTGAGGCTCGTGGCGGGTATCATTATTTTCTGACCTTCACAGATGATTTGAGCAGATATGGGTATATCTACTTAATGAAACACAAGTCTGAAACATTTGAAAAGTTCAAAGAATTTCAGAATGAAGTGGAGAATCATCGTAACAAGAAAGTAAAGTTTCTACGATCTGATCTTGGAGGAGAATATTTGAGTTATGAATTTGGCCTTCATTTAAAACAATGTGGAATAGTTTCACAACTCACACCACCTGGAACACCACAGCGTAATGGTGTGTCTGAATGTCATAACCACACTTTATCAGATATGGTGCAATCTATGATGTCTCTTATCGATTTACTACTATTGTTTTGGGGTTATGCATTAGAGACAGCCGCATTAACATTAAATAGGGCACCGTCAAAGTCCGTTGAGATGACACCGTATGAACTATGGTTTTGCAACAAACCTAAACTGTCATTTGTTAAAAGTTTGGGGATGCGATGCTTACGTCAAAAGGCTTCAATCCGATAAGCTCTAACCCAAATCGGAGAAGTGCATCTTCATAGGATACCCTAAGGAAACAATTGAGTACACCTTCTACCACAAGTCCGAAGGCAAGATTTTTGTTGCCAAGAATGGAACTTTTCTAGAGAAGGAGTTCCTCTCAAAAGAAGTGAGTGCGAGGAAAGTAGAACTTGATGAGGTAATTGTACCTTCTCTCAATTTGGAAAGTAGATCATCCGAGAAATATGTTCCTGTGATGCTTACACCAACTAGAGAGGAAGCTAATAATAATGATCATGAAACTTCAGATCAAGTTGCTACAGAACCTCGTGGGTCAGCGATACGTCTCCAATGTATCTATAATTTTTGATTGTTCCATGCTATTATATTACCCCTTTTGGATGTTTATGGTTTTTATTTTACACATCTATATCATTTTTGGGACTACCCTACTAACCGGAGCCCCAACCCGTATTGCTGTTTTTTTTGCCTATTTCAGTATTTCGAAGAAAAGGAATATCAAACGGAGTCCAAACGGAATGAAACCTTCGGGAGCGTGATTTTTGGAATGAATGTGATCTAGAGGACTTGGAGTGCAAGTCAAGAAGCAACCGAGGCCTCCACGAGATAGGAAGGCGCGCCCCCTATAGGGCGCGCCCCTGTCTCATGGGCCCCTCGGGCAGCCACCGACGTACTTCTTCCTCCTATATAAGCCTACGTACCCCGAAAACACCCAGAGAGCCAATGAAACACAATTTCCACCACTGTAACCTTCTGTATCCACGAGATCCCAACTTGGAGCCTTCGCCGGCGCTCCGCCGGAGGGGGAATCGACCATGGAGGGCTTCTACATCAACACCATAGCCCCTTCGATGAGTTGTGAGTAGTTTACCACAGACCTTCGGGTCCATAGTTATTAGCTAGATGGCTTCTTCTCTCTTTTTGGATCTCAATACAATGTTCTCCCCTCTCTTGTGGAGATCTATTTCATGTAAACACATTTTGCGGTGTGTTTGTCGAGATCCAATGAATTGTGGGTTTATGATCAAGTTTATCTATGAGAAATATTTGAATCTCCTCTGAATTCTTTGATGTATGATTGAGTTATCTTTGCAAGTCTCTTCGAATTATCAGTTTGGTTTGGCCTACTAGGTTGATCTTTCTTGCCATGGGAGAAGTGGTTAGCTTTGGGTTTAACCTTGCGATGTCCTTACCCAGTGACAGAAAGGGTTGCAAGGCACGTATTGTATTGTTGCCATCGAGGATAAAAAGATGGGGTTTATATCATATTGCATGAATTTATCCCTCTACATCATGTCATCTTGCTTAAGGCGTTACTCTGTTCTTATGAACTTAATACTCTAGATGCAGGCAGGAGTCGGTCGATGTGTGGAGTAATAGTAGTAGATGTAGGCAGGAGTCGGTCTACTTGTTGCGGACGTGATGCCTATATACATGATCATGCCTAGATAATCTCATAATTATTCGCTTTTCTATCAATTGCTCGATAGTAATTTGTTCACCCACCGTAATACTTATGCTATCTTGAGAGAAGCCACTAGTGAAACCTATGGCCCCCGGGTCTATCTCTTATCATATTTGCTTCCAATCTACTTATATTTGCATCTATATTATAAAATACCAAAAATATATTTATCTTATCATACTATCTCTATTAGATCTCACTTTCGCAAGTGGCCGTGAAGGGATTGACAACCCCTTTATTGCGTTGGTTGCGAGTTCTTTGTTTGTTTGTGTAGGTGCATGGGACTTTTGAGGAGCCTCCTACTGGATTGATACCTTGGTTCTCAAAAACCGAGGGAAATACTTACGCTACTATTGCTGCATCACCCTTTCCTCTTCAAGGAAAACAAATGCAAGCTCAAGACGTAGCAAGAAGGATTTCTAGCGCCGTTGCCGGGGAGGTCTTCGCTCAAGTCAAGACATACCAATTTTCAAGTTTTGGGTAAAGCCTTTATGGACTATGGAATAAGGAGTGGCAAAAGCCTAAGCTTGGGGATGCCCATGGCACCCCAAGATATTCAAGGATAGCCAAAAGCCTAAGCTTGGGGATGCCCCGGGAAGGCATCCCCTCTTTCGTCTTTGTTCATTGGTAACTTTACTTGGAGCTATATTTTTATTCGCCACATGATATGTGTTCTGCTTGGAGCGTCGTGTATTATATTAGTCTTTGCTTTTTGTTTACCACAATCATCCTTGTTGTACACACCTTTTGGGAGAAGCCTACTTGATTAGGATTTGCTAGAATACTCTATGTGCTTCACTTATATCTTTTGAGTTTGATAGTTTTTGCTCTAGTGCTTCACTTATATTTTTCTAGAGCACGGTGGTGTATTAATTTTGAAGAAATTGCTAGTCTCTCATGCTTCACTTATATCTTTTTGAGAGTCTTTTAGAACAGCATGGTATTTGCTATGGTTATAAAGTTGGTCCTAGAATGATGAGCATCCAAGTTGGGTATAATAAAAACTATCATAGAAAAGAATTGGATGCTATGATCAATATGATGCTTGATAATTGTTTTGAGATATGGAGGTAGTGATATTAAAGGCATGCTAGTTGAGGTGATTATGAAAAGTACTTGTGTTGAGGGTTGTGATTCCCGTAGCATGCACGTATGGTGAACCGCTTTGTGATGAAGTTGGAGCACAATTTTATTTATTGATTGTCTTCCTTATGTGTGGCGGTCGGGGACGAGCGATGGTCTTTTCCTACCAATCTATCCCCCTAGGAGCATGCGCGTAGTGCTTTTGTTTTTGATGACTTCTAGATTTTTGCAACAAGTACATGAGTTCTTTTGACTAATGTTGAGTCCATGGATTATACGCACCTCACCCTTCCACCATTGCTAGCCTCTCTTGTGCCGTGCAACTTTCACCGGTACCATACACCCACCATATACCTTCCTCAAAATAGCCACCATACCTACCTATTATGGCATTTCCATAGCCATTCCGAGATATATTGCCATGCAACTTTCCACCGTTCCGTTCATATGACACGCATTACTTTTGTCATATTTCTTTTTGCATGATCATGTAGCTGACATTGTATTTGTGGCAAGGCCACCTTCATAATTTTCATACATGTCGCTCTTGATTCATTGCATATCCCAGTACACCGCTGGAGGCATTCATATAGAGTCATATCTTGTTCTAGCTTTGAGTTGTAATTCTTGAGTTGTAAATCCATAAAAGTGTGATGATCTTCATTATTAGAGCATTGACCTAGTGAGGAAAGGATGATGAAGACTATGATTCCCCCACAAGTCAGGATGAGACTTCGGACTTCACAAAAAGAAAAAAAAGAAGAAGAAAGAAAAAAAGAAAAAAAAGAAAGGCCAAAAGAAAAAGAAAAGCCAAAGAAAAGAAAAAAAGAAAAGAAAAAAAGAAAAAAAAATGAGAGAAAAAGAGAGAAGGGACAATGCTACTATCTCTTTTTCCACACTTGTGCTTCAAAATAGCACCATGATCTTCATGATAGAGAGTCTCATATGTTGTCACTTTCATATACTAGTGGGAATTTTTCATTATAGAACTTGGATTGTATATTCCAATGATGGGCTTGCTCAAATTTCCCTAGGTCTTCGTGAGCAAGCAAGTTGGATGCACACCCACTTAGTTTCTTTTGATGAGCTTTCATACACTTATAGCTCTAGTGCATCCATTGCATGGCAATCCCTACTCACTCACATTTATATCTATTAATGGGCATCTCCATAGCCCGTTGATACGCCTAGTTGATGTGAGACTATCTTCTCCTTTTTGTCTTCTCCACAACCACCATTCTATTCCACATATAGTGCTATGTCCATGGCTCACGCTCATGTATTGCGTGAAAGTTGAAAGAGTTTGAGATTATTAAAGTATGAAACAATTGCTTGGCTTGTCATTGGGGTTGTGCATGATTAAATACTTTGTGTGATGAAGATAGAGCAACAGCCAGACTATATGATTTTGTAGGGATAACTTTCTTTGGCCATGTTATTTTGAGAAGACATGATTACTTTGATTAGTATGCTTGAAGTATCACCATTTTCATGTTAATATGAAATTTTATTTTGTATCATTTGGATTTGAAAATTCATACCACAATAAAGAAAATTACATTGAGAATTATGCTAGGTAGCATTCCACATCAAAAATTCCTTTTTTATCATTTACCTACTCGAGGACGAGCATGAATTAAGCTTGGGGATGCTTGATACGTCTCCAACGTATCTATAATTTTTGATTGTTCCATGCTATTATATTACCCCTTTTGGATGTTTATGGGCTTTATTTTACACATTTATATCATTTTTGGGACTAACCTACTAACTGGAGGCCCAGCCCGTATTGCTGTTTTTTTGCCTATTTCAGTATTTCGAAGAAAAGGAATATCAAATGGAGTCCAAACGGAATGAAACCTTCAGGGAGCGTGGTTTTTGGAACGAACGTGATCTAGAGGACTTGGAGTGCAAGTCAAGAAGCAGCCAAGGCCTCCACGAGATAGGAGGGCGCCCCCCCTATAGGGCGCGCCCCCAGTCTCGTGGGCCCCTCGGGCGGCCACCGACGTACTTCTTGCTCCTATATAAGCCTACGTACCCCGAAAACATCCAGGAAGCCAATGGAACACAATTTCCACCACCGTAAACTTATGTATCCGTGAGATCCCATCTTGGAGCCTTCGCCGGCGCTCCGCCGGAGAGGGAATTAACCATGGAGGGCTTCTACATGAACACCATAGCCCCTCCGATGAGTTGTGAGTAGTTTACCACAGACCTTTGGGTCCATAGTTATTAGCTAGATGGCTTCTTCTCTCTTTTTGGATCTCAATACAATGTTCTCCCCCATTCTTATGGAGATCTATTCGATGTAAACTCTTTTTGCGGTGTGTTTGTCGAGATCCGATGAATTGTGGGTTTATGATCAAGTTTATCTATGAGAAATATTTGAATCTACTCTGAATTCTTTTATGTATGATTGAGTTATCTTTGCAAGTCTCTTCAAATAATCGTTTGGTTTGGCCTACTAGGTTGATCTTTCTTGCCATGGGAGAAGTGCTTAGCTTTGGGTTCAATCTTGCGGTGTCCTTGCCCAGTGACAGAAAGGGTTGCAAGGCACGTATTGTATTGTTGCCATCGAGGATAAAAATATGGGGTTTATATCATATTGCATGAATTTATCCCTCTACATCATGTCATCTTGCTTAAGGCGTTACTCTGTTCTTATGAACTTAATACTCTAGATGCAGGCAGGAGTCGGTCGATGTGTGGAGTAATATTAGTAGATGTAGGGAGGAGTCGGTCTACTTGTTGCGGACGTGATGCCTATATACATGATCATGCCTAGATAATCTCATAATTATTCGCTTTTCTATCAATTGCTCGATAGTAATTTGTTCACCCACCGTAATACTTATGCTATCTTGAGAGAAGCCACTAGTGAAACCTATGGCCCCCGGGTCTATCTCTTATCATATTTGCTTCCAATCTACTTTTATTTGCATCTTTACTTTTTGCATCTATATTATAAAATACCAAAAATATATTTATCTTATCATACTATCTCTATTAGATCTCACTTTCGCAAGTGGCCGTGAAGGTATTGACAACCCTTTTATTGCGTTGGTTGCGAGTTCTTTGTTTGTTTGCGTAGGTGCGTGGGACTTTTGAGGAGCCTCCTACTGGATTGATACCTTGGTTCTCAAAAACTGAGGGAAATACTTACGCTACTATTGCCCCATCACCCTTTCCTCTTCAAGGAAAACCAACGCAAGCTCAAGACGTAGAGCATGATCCGCACCAGAGTGGTACGGTAATCCTGTTCTGGAAGTCATGTTACTTGACCATGACGAACCTATGAACTATGAAGAAGCTATGATGAGCCCAGATTCTGACAGATGGTTTTAGGACATGAAATCTGAGATAGGATCCATGTATGAGAACAAAGTGTGGACTTTGGTGGACTTGCCCGATGATCGACAAGCCATTGAGAATAAATGGATCTTCAAGAGGAAGACGGACGCTGATGGTAGTGTTACTATCTACAAAGCTCGACTTGTCACAAAAATGGTTTTTGACAAGTTCAAGGCGTTGACTACAATGAGATTTTCTCAACGGTAGTGATGCTTAAGTCCGTCCAAATCATGTTAGCAATTGCCATATTTTATGAAATCTAGCAAATGGATGTCAAAACTGCATTCCTTAAATGGACATCTCTAAGAAGAGTTGTATATGATGCAACCAGAAGGTTATGTCGATCCTAAAGGTGCTAACAAGGTGTGCAAGCTCTAGCGATCCATCTATCGACTGGTGCAAGCATCTCAGAGTTGGAATTTACACTTTGATGAGTTGATCAAAGCATATAGTTTTATACAGACTTGCGATGAATCCTATATTTACAAGAAACTGAGTGGGAGCACTACAGCCTTTCTGATAAGTACATGTAAATGACATAATGTTGATCATAAATGATGTAGAATTTTCTAGAAAGCATAACGGAGAGTTTGAAAGGAGTTTTTCCAAAGAAAGACCTCGGTGAAGCTGCTTACATATTGGGCATCAAGATCTATAGAGATAGATCAAGACGCTTGATAAGATTTTTCAATGAGTACATACCTTGACAATATTTTGAAAGAGTTCAAAATGGATCAGTTAAAGAAGGAGTTCTTGCTTGTATTACAAGGTGTAAAGTTGAGTAAGACTCAAAGCCCGACCACGATAGAAGATAGAAAGAGAATGCAAGTCATTCCCTGTGCCTCAGTCATAGGTTCTATAAAGTATGTCATGCTATGTACCAGACCAGTTGTGTGCCCTGCTATGAGTTTGGCAAAGGGGTACGATAGTGATCCAGAAGTGGATCACTGGATAGCGGTCAAAGTTATCCTTAGTTACCTAAGAAGACTAAGGAAATATTTCTCGGTTATGGAGGTGATAAAGAGTTCGTCGTAAAGAGTTACGTCGATGCAAGCTTTTACACCGATCCGGATGACTCTGAGTCTCAATCTGGATACATATTGAAAGTGGGAGCAATTAGCTAGAGTAGCTCCATGCAGAGCATTGTAGACATAGAAAAATTTGCAAAATACATACTGCTCTGAATATGGCAGACCCATTGACTAAACTTCTCTCACAAGCAAAACATGATCACACCTTAGTGCTCTTTGGGTGTTAATCACATAGCGATGTGAACTAGATTATTGACTCTAGTAAACCCTTTGGTTGTTGGTCACATGGCGATCTGAACTATGGGTGTTAATCACATACATATGTGAACTATAGGTGTTAAATCACAAGGCAATGTGAACTAGATTATTGACTCTAGTGCAAGTGGGAGACTGAAGGAAATATGCCATAGAGGCAATAATAATTTTTTTATTTTATATTCCCTTATATCATGATAAATGTTTATTATTCATGCTAGCATTGTATTAACCAGAAACTTGATACATGTGTGAATACATAGACAAAACACCGTGTCCCTAGTATGCCTCTACTTCACTAGCTCGTTGATCAAAGATGGTTAAGTTTCCTAGCCATGGACATGTGTTGTCATTTGATGAACGGGATCACATCATTAGGAGAATGATGTGATGGACAATACCCATCCATTAGCTTAGCATAATGATTGTTCAGTTTTATTGCTACTACTTTCTTCATGTCAAATACATATTCCTTTGACTATGAGATTATGCAACTCCCGGACACCGGAGGAATGCCTTGTGTGCTATCAAACGTCACAACGTAACTGGGTGATTATAAAGATGCTCTACAGGTATCTCCGAAGGTGTTTGTTGGGTTGGCATAGGTCGAGATTAGGATTTATCACCCCGAGTATCGGAGATGTATCTCTGGGCCCTCTCGGTAATGCACATCATATGAAGCCTTGCAAGCAATGTGACTAATGAGTTAGTTACGGGATGGTGCAGTACGGAACGAGTAAAGAGACTTGCCGGTAACGAGATTGAACTAGGCATGAAGATACCAACGATTGAATCTCGGGCAAGTAACATACCGATGACAAAGGGAATAACATATGTTGACATTGCAGTTCGACCGATAAAGATCTTAGTAGAATATGTGGGAACCAATATGAGGATCCAGGTTCCGCTATTGGTTATTAATTGGAGACGTGTCTCGGTCGTCTACATAGTTCTTGAACCCGTAGGGTCCGCACGCTTAATGTTCGATGATAATATGTATTATATGAGTTATGTGTTTTGGTGACCGAAGGTTGTTCCGAGTCCCGGATGAGATCACGAACATAACAAGGTGTCTCGAAATGATCGAGAGGTAAAGGTTGCTATATCGAAAGGTTATATTTGGACACCGAAATGGTTCGGGTATTTTTTGGAGTACCGAAGGGTTACCGGACCCCCCCCCCCGGGGAAAGTTAATGGGCCATACGGGAAAGAGGAGGCAGGCCATGAGGAGGTGGCGCGTGCCCCCCCATAGGGAGTCCAAATTGGACTAGGGGAGGGGGCGCGGCCCCTCTTTCCCTCTCCCTCTCCCTCTCTTTCCCTTCCCCCCTCCGTTGGAAGGAAGGGGGGAGCCGACTAGGACTGGGACTCCTAGTAGGACTCCCCCCACTTGGCGCGCCCCCTAGGGCCGGCCTCCTCCCCTCTCCTCCTTTATATACGGGGGCAGGGGCACCCCAAAGCACAACAATTGTTTCTTAGCCGTGTGTGGTGCCCCCCTCCACCGTTTACTCCTCCGGTCATATTGTCGTAGTGCCTAGGCAAAGCCCTGCGCGGATCACATCACCATCACCATCACCACGCCATCGTGCTGATGGAACTCATCTACTCCTTCGACACTCTGTTGGATCAAGAGTTCGAGGGACGTCATCGAGTTGAACGTGTGCAAAACTCGGAGGTGCCGGACGTTCGGTACTTGATCAGTTGATTCGAGAAGATGTTCGACTACATCAACTGCGTTAAGTTAACGCTTCTGCTTTTAGTCTATGAGGGTACGTGGACACACTCTCCCCCTCTCATTGCTATGCATCTCCTAGATAGATCTTGCGTGAGCGTAGGAATTTTTATGAAATTGCATGCTACGTTTCCCAACACAAAGGACCAGCGTCCCAGAGCCGCAGTCGTTACCATTGAATGCTTAAATCGATCCAGAGAATTTGACACCAAATATCGCATTGTGTTCGCCCAACGAGAACCCCTAACCTCGTCGCCTGAGGAGCTGGCAGGAATCTACACTGGATCTCTGTCTAGTCCGTCCCAACGAACAAACTTGAGGGGGATAGGAACCCGAAAGACTGACTCAAAGAAGAAGCGTCACCATCCATTGAAACACCGCCCCTGCAAGAACTAAAGCCCTACCTATGTGCTAGCCGGAGATGAGGCACCCGAAATCTCCTCCCCGCCATCGGCTGCCGGTGTTGCAAGCGGAGGGGAGGCGAATCCACATGTAGGGGAAGAAGGCTTTCCCTTGTCATGTTGTGCTCCACTTGCTGAACAAAAAAAAGAAACATGCAGTACACAACATACTTGTAGAGTGTTGATGGATTATGGGACCCAGAGTTTCTAAGCTCGAGCTCAAATGAGCTCGGGTGAACAGAAAAGACCAGAAAAAAAATAAAGAATTGAAATTTTTCCAGCGCAAACATTCCAGTGCTCATAAAATTTCATCAAAGAATGACATTCATGTAAGTCGTGGCAAAAAAATTGATGTTCCAAGAGTATTATTCTCGAAAGCATTTTCAAGTGTTGTTTTTGCCATGACTTCCATGAATGTCATTTCATCATGAAACTTTGCAAACACTAAAACAATTGTCAAAAATTCATCACAAAAAATAGTTTTTTATTTTGTTTTCAATTTTTTTGTGATTTTACTGTTCATCATGAGCTCAAATGAGCTCCCGAGCAAACGATGACTTTCGCAGATTATGTTCTATCTCTTTTCAGCATTGTTTGCGAAGAACAAAAAAGATGGCACATAATTTAGCTTATTTTACTTTTGATTATGTAATGCTTTGAGTTGGGATGGTTCTCCTCCCAGATGTATCTTTGATGATGTATTGAACGGGGTAAGATTGCTCAATAAGCACACCATAAGGCTTTTCCATAAAAAAAACTAGCAATAGACATGCATATCTCTTCGTCCCAAAAGGTCTCTAAGACTAGAGGTCTAAGATCCCTTTGAAGTTAGGACACAATAACCCTTTGAATAGTGTTTGCCTCCCTTTGGAAGTGAAACCATCGCAAATAGAGGGCATAAAGTGTTAATCACAAAAAGCTCATAATGGAACTCCAGTTAAAAAGACTTAGATGAGAACTGACCACCTCATCGTCCGTCATCTGACCAAAAATTTTCCCACACTGGTACAAGAAAGGAAGCGTGAAATCATTATTAACACAAGCAAAAGAGATTTATGCCACATATGACAAGTGGTGAAACACACAAACACTAGCCGCAATTGAAATCTTGCGCCCAATAGGGGATATGAAGACACAAAAAAGAGGGGGTGACATAGAAGGTGGATGGGCAGAGAAGAGAAGCACATGGGGAGTAGGCTCGATGTGTAGTTGCACACAAGAGAGCTACAAATATGGAGGGTAGGCATTTCTAGTCATCTCTGATGCTCCACCATCACATTGATAAGAGAAAAATCTAAAATAAACCTTGAATTTGTACCCCGAGTCTGAATCAAACCCTAAATTCAAAATCCTTGAAACTGCCACCCTGTACTCACTAATCCCGGTCTATCCCGGTTGATTTCCACTAAATGCTTGTTTGGCGCACTGGAAAAAGAACAATCACGATCACCACTCTTGCTGACTACACGGGCCCACGTGTCGTATTCATCTTCCCCGGCCCCGACTCTCTCACCAATCCTTCTCCTCTCAGATCCACCCTACCGCCACATCTTCTCCTCACCTCGAAGTCATACCCATCGGGTCAAGGTCTCGGATGAGGCCCTGCATTGCACCATGGTCAATAGGAAGAGACCGGAGGTGGTTGCTAGTGGGCATGCACGCGGTGACGCATATACTCGTCACCCACAAAATCCTCTGCCATACCAAGGTCCATGATCATGGATGACGCCACATTGGAGCCGCCTCACCATCAACATGTTGGCTTTTTGCCCTCGCCGCCGACCTGCCGCCCTCGCCGCAGTTGATGGGGATGCCGGAGCTCGTAGTAGACGCAACAAACTATCAACGCTTTGCTGGGAGCAACACGACCTGATGTGTGTGATGCATCCGCGTGCGGCCCCTACTTTCGACTTTCGAGTGCATGTAGCCGATGCGCTTGTGCAGTTCATAGCACCGCACCGCCAGAGTCTCCCGTGCTCACGCTGCCCCCCAAATCTCCACTCTACGCACCAATTGCACCTTCATGGCCGAGGTGATGGAGCCATGGCGTCCACCACGCGGAGTACACACCTGTACGGATGCCCAAGATCCATCCATGTTGGGCTAGTTTTGATTCCAAATTCTTTTGTCTCTTCTTTTTTCCGTAATATGCACTAGCATGTTGTGATGATGGATGTGGACAGAAAAAAGACCGAGGAGAAAGAAAGACATAGTGTGGGGAAGAAGATGGATATGACATGTAGGCCCTTGTAGTCTGTGAGAGAAGCAGATAACCCTTACCGGGATTGTTTCTTTCCCGGTTTGGCGAGCAAAGATTAAGCATATATCAACTGGGAAAGACCGGGATTAGAGAATAGAGGGTGACAATTTCAAGGATTTTGAATTCAGGGTTTGATCCAGACTTGGCTTACGAAATCATGGTTTATTTCAGAATTTTCTCCGTTGATAAATCATAGCTGAACAAGAAGCCATCCAAGAAATGAAAATGGATTGATTGATTATTTGGGTTTCTTTGTTTGGTCCTTCTATAGTCAGGAATGCACCACACCATCTCGAACTAGTAGGAGGATCACACTATAACTGATGCTTCCCCCTACCTCGGCCAAGGGCAAACAAAACATTTTTTTGCATTATACCCATATATTATCTAGGCATTTACTATGTTATAGAGTGGAGTATAGAAGAGCAAAGGAAGCTGAGTCGGAAGCGGATTTGTAGTACCCGGGTGCTCCACACCCCTATACAAACATTAATTTCAGAAAAATACCGAGACATTTGAAAAAAAATCTGCGATTTTGGGATATCAAACATGGGTTCCCAATCTACACCCGCCTGAAATTTCATAAAAAAATACAACAAAACGTATTCATGGCAAAAGAAGACAAAAATTCCTATGTATAGAAAAAAACGGTTTGGATGGATTTTTGTTCGGATAGTATATCCTTCACCACAGATACGTTTCCTGGTATTTTTTTCACGAAATTTCACACGGGAGTAGATTGAGAACCCAGGTTTGATATCCCAAAAATTCAGTTTTTTTTTATTTTTTCTGGTATTTTTTATGTTTAATATTCGTATAGGGGCGTGGAGCACCCAGGAGCTCATGTGTATTTTCCAAGCTGAGTCCCTCTACTCTCCACGAAGGCCAATAGAGAAGGTAAGGCAGGAAGCCCTATGAAAAGACGTACGCATACTAATTGACACAAATGATGCAATGGCTCAGCGGCCACGAGCCTGCGGTGCGAGCATATCAGCGAGGGACCAAATCGCAGCGGGTGCGCGTGTCAATTTGTTTTTCTAATTGAACTATTGTCCAAGGAGTAATACATCTGCCGGAGCAAGAGCTCTTTCCTCCTCCACAAGAAAAACGCTTCTCCTCCCATCGACCCTAATAATGGACAAGATAACATAATGTTGGGGTTTAAAAAAGTGAAAAACAGGAAAGCATTGCATCAATGCAACTGGCCATTAGGACAAGCAGAAGACCTTATGATTTATATTCTGCAAGGAATAGATATTTCCATGCACATAGGATGCACACAGAGCTATATATGAATGAAAGTTCTTCAATGCACTAATGGGGGTGCATACAACTTGCTTGCTCACAAAGACTTAGAGCTCATTTGAGGAGGCTCATCTGAAATATACAAGCCATGTTTTATAATGTTAGGTTCCCACTAGTGTATAAGACAATGAAACTCATGAACTCTCAACAATAATATGCATGAAGTTGTGCTACTTTCAAGCACTTATTTGCTTTCAATGCCGGTGCTTCTTTGTAGCACTTCATAAATTTTCTAGTTTGAACACTTAGTGCTATTTTGAAGCACTTAACGTGTGTACTCTAAAATGGGGAAATAGTGTTGCTCCTTCTCTCTTACATCTTTTTGGTGCATCTGTGGCACATCGCTTCTCTCTTTTTCTAGTTCGCACCTCGGCGGTGCATATTTTTATCAAGGTAGAAGCAACACCTTACAATAATGACCAACACAGTTTTGTAAACTTCATCTAAATGAGAACATAGCTCTTGCCATGGACATGAAAAGAAACTCTATATAATGGCCCATGCAGTGTATCTGGAAGTGCAATGATCTAGCGTAACATTTATTTTCTCAGAGCTCGGGAAACACCAAAATTCAGGAAGTTAAAATCTTACAGGAAGAGAGCCAGAGCTAGACCCTGATCGAGGGGGCTCACGTGGGGCCCATGTAGCCAGGCCCTTGGTCGCAGCCCAAGGGCTCATGGGGCCTATAGGTCACGCCTCCAGTGCTCTTCGACACCCTTGGACCTATTTTACCCTAAAACTCCCAAATTATTCTACGTGGTTTTCCTCATCGTTTTCAAGGCAGAAATAGAGCACAACACTTTGGCTCTCGAAGGGTTGATTTTCCCTTATGCACACCCACCGGGTGGGGAAATTCGAAGCCATTGACATCACCAATACTGTTCATCATGAGGTCATTGTGACGCCGAGATAATTAAGCTACAGTGATCCCACGCTAATGGTGCCACGTCACCATGGTTACTGCTGCTAATCTATTGTTAGATCAAAACCGGTCCAAACTTCAAATTCAAAGTTTGGTAAATAATAAAAGTTTTCAAACATTAAAATAAAAATGTTCGGGTTGTACTAATTATTACATAGATAAATATGGTGTAGTAAACACATTTTTATAAAAAGCCTAAATAATTTAAAATGATTTAAAACAGAAAAGAAAATAAATAAAAGAAAGAAGATAAAAGAAAAAACAAACAAAAAAAGAAGAAGAAAAGGAAAAGGACCCCCCGGGCCAGCCGACCCAACAGGCCGGCCCAGTCGGCCGCACAGACCGACCCAACCCCTCCCCTCCATAACCCCCCACCAGGGGGAAACCCTAACCCCATCCACCCCGTCACCCACTCGCCCCCCTCCTCTCTCCCGATCTGGATCGGGATCCAGAGGGGGCCGACGCCGCTCGACGACGCCCCGCCGCCACACGACGCCGCCCGGAACCCCCCTATCTGGACCACCTCGCCGGCTTGCTCCTCGTTGACGCCGTCCCCGTCCCCCTCCACCACGGTCCTCCCTGACCTCCATCGAGCATGCTGCCCGTTCCCTACGCACCCCGGTGAGGACCCCAGTCTTCCTTCTCCCCGTCCCCTCTCGCCGGCGCTTGCCTCGCTCCGGTGCCGCGCTCGTCGCGCCCCGGTCCCTCCCTTCCCTACACTGTCGCCGACGCCGTCCCGTGCGCGCACGCTCCGTTGTGACCGCGCCCATTCCCCTTTCACCACGCCGGCATCGCAGTCACCGCCGTCGACCTCACCCCACTCCTGCAACCCCCCCCTGCTTCGGCGCCCTGCCAGCTCCGGCCGCGCCCTGGCCGTCTGGCTTGGCCTCCCCGTGACGCCCAGGCCGCGTCCGCGTGCTCCCGCGCCTCCCCACGCCCGCGGTCACCACGCCACTCCCGTTGTCGCCCGCGAGCCCCGTGGCGCCCCTGTTTTCCCCCTCCGCTGCTGCTGGCCCGCGCCCGCGGCCACCCTATCCGTCGACGACCCGTCTCCGGCCGCCGCGACCGGCGTTTCCCCTGGCCGACGCCGTGGCCGCCGGCGCCCTGCTGCGCTGGGTCATGGGTTCCGCCCGCTAACGGGCGCCCCGTAGCCCCCCCCTGCGCCCCCACGCCCATGCGCTCGCTAACCCGCATCAGCCCCTCTGGGCCAATGACAAACGGGGCCCGCACCCCAGAACGATTAAAAAAAAAGATAATAATAACTATAATTAAATACTAAATAATCAATTAATTAACTAATTAATTAACTTAATTAATTCTGTTAAATTAATTAATTAAATTAGTTAACCTAATTAATTGTAGTTAATAAACCTAATCATTTTAGTTAGACTAACTAAACCTGATTAGTTAGTCTTAGACAATGTCAACCGGGACCCACTGGTCAGGTTGACCAGTCAACCACTGTTGACTGCTGACGTCAGCATGACATCATGCTGACGTCGTAAATCTATTTTCGAATTAAATTAAATAGTTAATTAAATTCCAGAAATTAATAAAATCTTTAGAAAATCATATCTTTTAAACCGTAACTCGGATTAAATTATTTTCAACATGAAAGTTGCTCAGAACAACGAGACGAATCCGGATACGCAGTCCGTTCGCCCGCCACACATCCCTAGCATAGCAAACCTGCAACATTTCACCTCCGGTTCATTTGTCCGGAAACACGGAACACCGGGGATACTTTCCCGGATGTTCCCCCCTTCACAAGTATCACCTGTCCCTGCGTTAGATCACCCCTGGCACCGCATATTGCCTTGTTATATTTTGTGATGCTTTGTTTGCTTTGTATTCATTATTTCTTCCCCCTCTTCTCTCCGGTAGACTACGAGAGCGACGCTGCTGCTGCCCAGTTCGACTACGGAGTTGACGACCACTCCTTCTTGCCCGAGCAACCAGGCAAACCCCCCTTTGATCACCAGATATTGCCTATTCTCCTCTATACTGCTTGCATTAGAGTAGTGTAGCATGTTACTGCTTTCCGTTAATCCTATTCTGATGCATAGCCTGTCATTGTTGCTACAATCATTGATACCTTACCCGCAGTCCTAAATGCTTAGTATAGGATGCTAGTTTATCATCATTGGACCTACATTCTTGTCAGTCTGCCTTGCTATACTATTGGGCCGTGATCACTCGGGAGGTAATCGCGGGTATATACTATACATACATACATACTATACAGATGGTGACTAAAGTCGGGTCAGCTCGTTGAGTACCCGCAAGTGATTCCGATGTGGGGGCTGAAAGGACAGGTGGCTCCATCTCGGTAGAGGTGGGCCTGGGTTCCCGACGGCCCCCGACTGTTATTTTGTGGCCGAGCGACAGGGCAGGTTGAGACCGCCTAGGAGAGAGGTGGGCCTGGCCCTGGTCGGCGTTCGCGGATACTTAACACGCTTAACGAGATCTTGGTATTTGATTTGAGTCTGGCCATTTGGTCTATACGCACTAACCATCTACGCGGCAGTAGTTATGGGTATCCCGGCGTCATGGTATCAGCCGAAGCCTTCGTGACGCCAGCGACTGAGCGGCGCGCGTCGGATTCGAACGTAAGCCTGCTCTTGTATTAAGGGGGCTAGTTCTGCTTTCGGCCGCCCTCGCAACATGCAGGTGTGCTAAGGGCGATGGGCCCAGACCCCTGTGCGCTTAGGTTTAGACCGGCGTGCTGGCCTCTCTGTTGTGCCTAGGTGGGGCTACGACGTGTTGATCTTTCGCGGCCGGGCATGACCCAGGAAAGTATGTCCGGCCAAATGGGATCAAGCGTGTTAGGTTATATGGTGCACCCCTGCAGGGAAGTTAATCTATTCGAATAGCCGTGATCTTCGATAACATGACGACTTGGAGTTGTACCTTGACCTTATGACAACTAGAACCGGATACTTAATAAAACACACCCTTCCAAGTTCCACAGACAACCCGGTGATCGCTTTTCCACAGGGCGCCGAGGGGAGGATCGCCGGGTAGGATTATGCTATGCGATGCTACTTGGAGATGCTACTTGGAGATGCTACTTGGAGGACTTCAATCTACTCTCTTCTACATGCTGCAAGACGGAGGCTGCCAGAAGCGTAGTCTTCGATAGGACTAGCTATCCCCCTCTTATTCTGGCATTCTGCAGTTTAGTCCACTGATATGGCCTCTTTACACATATACCCATGCATATGTAGTGTAGATCCTTGCTTGCGAGTACTTTGGATGAGTACTCACGGTTGCTTTTCTCCCTCTTTTCCCCTTTCCCTTCTACCTGGTTGTCGCAACCAGATGCTGGAGCCCTGGAGCCAGACGCCACCGTCAACGACGACTACTACACTGGTGGTGCCTACTACTACGTGCAGGCTGCTGACGACGACCATGAGTAGTTTAGGAGGATCCCAGGCAGGAGGCCTGCGCCTCTTTCGATCTGTATCCCAGTTTGTGCTAGCCTTCTTAAGGCAAACTTGTTTAACTTATGTCTGTACTCAGATATTGTTGCTTTCGCTGACTCGTCTATGACCGAGCACTTGTATTCGAGCCCTCGAGGCCCCTGGCTTGTAATATGTTGCTTGTATGACTTATTTATGTTTTTTTAGAGTTGTGTTGTGATATCTTCCCGTGAGTCCCTGATCTTGATCGTACACGTTTGCGTGCATGATTAGTGTACGATTGAATCGGGGGCGTCACAAGTTGGTATCAGAGCCGACTGCATGTAGGAATCCCCCTTCCACACTCCTTGGCCGAAGTTGAATCTAGTCGATGAAAACTGTTTTACTAACATGGCTGTGCGGCCCATGGGCCGACGTCGCCATTGGGTGGTATTAGGATATTTTACTCCTCGATCTGTACTCTGGGAATCTGATCTCTCTTCTATTCGGGTTAAACGATTTTTACTAACTCGGACTCTAGGTTCTCGATAATACTTTCTCCCGGAGAGTCTCTTCAGTCCAGATGATTACCTTGTGCACCGAAGGATTCCGAATATACCTTTCGATATTCTCTCAAGACCTTGTGCCCGTTGCTTTTGCAATTCCCTACCATTGCAATATCCCTATGGATAAATACTTACACCCGTCGTTCTTACATTATACCCAGTCGATCTTGTTATTACAAGATACCTCGAAATTCTCTCTAGTGTTTCGAGAATACTTTGTGACTATTGCCTTGCAGTTCTTTGTTACATGAATACCCCTATGGATAATTTCTCGCACTTACCGAGTATCCACTCATCCCCAGTTGATTCATGTATGTCACCAATCCTCAAAATACCATTCGATCTTCCGAAAATCCTGAGCATCCTATTGCTCTTGAAATTCTTGATTGCTTGCATTATGGTTAATCCCATAAGTCTAGTAATCTTGTTGACATCCATTGTCATTATCATTTTGAGTCCGTTGTTTCGATTTGTTGCGAATGCTCGCAATCCTCAAACAGATCCTAGAATTCATCCTTCCGGCTCAGACGTCTTTCGAACATGAGCTGGTTCTGGACCAAACTATTTGTCGTCAATTGTGCCTCTGGTCTATCCAACTTATCCATCCTTGATCAGAGCGTCTGCTTCTGATCCCTTGTTTTGGAAATCATAATTCCTTTGTTATCTAAGCATCGAATTATTCAGATGTTCTATAATATGATGCCCGTGCATTCTTTCTTCCTCTGATTGAGTACCGATACTCAGATCAGCTCCGTCGTGGATCGCCCGATCCATTGTTGGATTTCATCCGACATCGTCTTTCATACTCAATAACCTTGTGAGCCTTTCCACGGGTATATAATGCCTTTGGTAAATTGTATCCTTTGCTTGGCCAACCATGCTCTGCTTTCAAGCTTGTGTATTTACTTTTGAAACTTGTGGTATATGTTACTAAGATGCCCGATGGGTTGAACCTATGCCTTCCCCTAATCCGTGAGAACCCGAAAGTTTACACAAGTCATACTCTTCGGGTGTTTCACCAGATAAAATTCCAACACTGCAGTTATATCAAAGCGAGAGGTGAATGAAATGATATGCATTAAATAAGTGGGAGTCAACCTTGAACTTTGTGTTCATGCCCATGAAAATGATGTAGACCATCTCGGAAGCTTCTTGCAAAATGATTATCCAGCTGTATGATTCTTTCGGTATTCTTGAATTGATTCCTTACAGTTATGGTTCTGACCATGCTGTCCTGATCTGATATATCTGATGGGAATTCATTCCAGTGCCTCGTCTATTTTTGGCGAGGTTAAAGTATCTACTGTCACAGATCAATGACCCGGTTCTACTTCTATCATGTTCTACCTTCGACTATTACCCCTGGTATCTGGAAGATATCTTGCCATTGCACCACATCTTACTAACTTTGTTGAAGTAATGTCTTTCCTTGTCGTAATCACTCTACGTGTTCTGGGTTGTTGTCAACCGAGGACACCGACTAGTGAAATTATTCTGCACTACAAATCAAATACCCCTAGTATTTTTACTAGGAAATTTTGAACTCAATCTGGTCATTCCTAGACTATCGGATGCATCCTGGTCTTGCTACCTTTGACTGTGCTACCTCGTCCTTCTCTAGTGCACGAATTCTTCAGTGTGTGAGCACGAATTACGCCGAGCTTTCAACATCATGTTGCTTGTCTTGAAAGGCAACTTTGGTTCTGAGCTTGCATCTTATATATTGATCCTATAACTTGACACTTCGTCATTCCCTTGCTTGTTGTCGTTGTTGTTTGATTGCATCCTCTCGAAACCTCCCGACAAATGTGTCGGATCACCTTCAACACTTTAACTTCTTCCGAGATGTTAACTGTGTTCATGATGAGAAATACCCTCTTGCCCTCGATGATTTTTTTTATCATCCACAACACCCTTGACTTCCTTTCACCGTGAACTTGTCCACATTATGAATACAACTTGCTCTCCAGCTAGTGTTGTGTTCTGCCTTGAAGTATTACTGTCTTTTATGTCGAGAATGTTGTGGGAATTGCTCCACCTCTTAGAAATTCTCAGTATGATGATACTTCTCATCATCACCATTCTTCCTTGGTCCCCATGTTGTTTTTAACCGGGATACCAATATGCTAACGATGCTGTTTGGATTCTGTACTTCTAGCAACCCCATTGCTTTGAAGTTGATGGTCGATAGTTCGTTCTTAGACTACTGGTTGTTGAACCACCATTCTAACATTGATCATGCTACCTAAGCCCATCTTTCGGGTGCACCTTTTCAACCAATGTTTACTTGCGTATGTTCTCCTCAGGCATACATCATTATATCATTTGATCTGACAAATGTTATCTCCTTGTTTACATTATTGAGGAGATCCATCTGTTTGGAATTCTCGATGAATTGTCGCTGAGCCCATCAACCACCTTCTCATCCCCTCCTTGGTTTATTGATGGACTACTGTTTCAGGAACTCGCTCCCATAGTTCATTTCCCGAGAATCTTGCAATGTCATTTCGTCGATTTGTGTTGCACCTTTTCTTCTCGGACATCCTGAGTCTGAGGTATCATGACATCAATCGGATCTGAATCTCGGTCAGATATGATGGCTGGGACAACTTTCCAGGAGTTATGATGTTGGTCCTTTGATGACCCGGTAATATGACGTCATGCCTAGGACCCCCCTGGCTGGAGGACCTATCATTATAATTTCTTTTGCAAGGATAACCATTCTTCCTGGAGAAATTGTAAGACTTATTCTATAAGTTGTTCCTGATGGATCCTTTGTGTTTCCAAAGTCTGATCTTCACCTGATGACCATGTCAATGCTATCTCGAAGCATGTCTATGGTACTCCAATTTTCAACAAGAACATTTGAAGCCCAATGCTAAATGTTTCTTGCTCAATTACCCAAGCACCGTTGCCGGGGTAATGTCCTGAAATTTCTCTCCCCTTACCTAAAGTGTTTTCTACTTTATATCCTATCATGGATATCTTGCTCTGTTTGTCCTTGGGAAGGAAATACCCCGAAATATGTGTCTTAACACATTTTCCTTTCCCTTGTTCTGTTTAATCTGATAATCGTATTTTTCTTTCCATTGTTTTGTTTAACCTTTCTGGTGATCTTTATGATCTAAGCAGTAATATTCTTCTGCTTATGTAAACACCTAGGTGTACAATCGTGTTGGTAAGACCCTGTTACTCTTGTTGATGACATTCCGGTAACCATCGATGGATGAGAACTTTGCCTAATGGTCCGCCTCGTTCAACGAGCAGGAGAATGGTTCTCTTCGTCCCTCGCCCTTGGTATCGATGTTGTTGCCGACATAACTGATAGGCTACCCTCTGACACGCCTTAATATCGTGACCGTGCAAGATGTCGGCCCGCTTCCTACTTTCAACCATATGGTGGGCCCATAACCCACAGTTCCACAGGATCGAAACCTGACTCTCCTGCACCCCCTGATCCCAAGGTTGCTCCTCGCGTGTGGCCTCGTATGTAATTCACGAGCCATCTTCCGAGGGATCATCAAATCTGTTGCCGGACACAATACTTATTCCATTGCTCTGAATCCCTTTCACAATTCGTTTCAGGCGACGAACGACTGCCTATGCACTTGGAACTCCTATTGGCACCTTCTTACTTTGCTCTCGATAATGTCTTAAGTTTCAAATTGAGAGTTACTTTCCGCCACCTTCCCTGATGTTACCTACCAGATAAGCAACACTATAGCGACCCGTTCTTCCGGAATACAACCTTATCCTTTCATAAGTACGATGGAGTTCCCGAAGAAAGGATGCCTACTTCATCATGATGACCGGAGCAGAGAAATGAAGACATCAAAGAAAGGGATTAACTTCTTCGAGAAGAGCAACCAACACCGAGAAGACCCGTTAGAATTTCGTAACCAATTCCCTTCCCCCTTACTCCCGCTCCTAAATCTTGGGATGAGATTTCTTGTAGTGGAGGAGAATTGTGACGCCCAGATAATTAAGCTACAGTGATCCCACACTAATGGTGCCACGTCACCATGGTTACTGCTGCTAATATATTGTTAGATCAAAACCGGTCCAAACTTCAAATTCAAAGTTTGGTAAATAATAAAAGTTTTCAAACATTAAAATAAAAATGTTCGGGTTGTACTAATTATTACATAGATAAATATGGTGTAGTAAACACATTTTTATAAAAAGCCTAAATAATTTAAAATGATTTAAAACAGAAAAGAAAATAAATAAAAGAAAGAAGATAAAAGAGAAAACAAAAAAAGAAGAAGAAAAGGAAAAGGACCCCCCGGGCCAGCCGACCCAACAGGCCGGCCCATTCGGCCGCACAGACCGGCCCAACCCCTCCCCTCCATAACCCCCCACCAGGGGGAAATCCTAACCCCATCCACCCCGTCACCCACTCGCCCCCCTCCTCTCCCCCGATCTGGATCGGGATCCAGAGGGGGCCGATGCCGCTCGACGACGCCCCGCCGCCACACGACGCCGCCCGGAACCCCCCCTATCCAGACCACCTCACCGGCCTGCTCCTCGTCGACGCCGTCCCCGTCCCCCTCCACCACGGTCCTCCCCGATCTCCATCGAGCATGCTACCCGTTCCCTATGCACCCCGGTGAGGACCCCGGTCTTCCTTCTCCCCGTCCCCTCTCGCCGGTGCTTGCCTCGCTCCGGTGCCGCGCTCGTCGCGCCCCGGTCCCTCCCTTCCCTACACTGTCGCCGGCGCCATCCCGTGTGCGCACGCTCCGTCGTGACCGCGCCCATTCCCCTTTCACCACGTCGGTGTCGCAGTCACCGCCGTCGACCTCACCCCACTCCTACAACCCCCCCTGCTTCGGCGCCCTGCCGGCTCCGGCCGCGCCCTGGCCGTCTGGCTCGGCCTCCCCCGTGACGCCCAGGCTGCGTCCGCGTGCTCCCGCGCCTCCCCACGCCCGCGGTCACCACGCCACTCCCGTCGTCGCCCGGAGCCCCGTGGCACCCCTGTTTTCCCCCTCCGCTGCTGCTGGCCCATGCCCGCGGCCACCCTCTCCGTCGACGACCCGTCTCCGGCCGCCGCGACCGGCGTTTCCCCTGGCCGACGCCGTGGCCGCCGGCACCCTGCTGCGCCGGGTCATGGGTTCCGCCCGCTAACGGGCGCCCCGCAGCCCCCCCTGCGCCCGCGCGCCCATGCGCTCGCTAACCCGCATCAGCCCCTCTGGGCCAATGACAAACGGGGCCCGCGCCCCAGAATAATTTTTTTAAAAAATATAATAATAAATATAATTAAATACTAAATAATCAATTAATTAACTAAATAATTAACTTAATTAATTCTGTTAAATTAATTAATTAAATTAGTTAACCTAATTAATTGTAGTTAATAAACCTAATCATTTTAGTTAGACTAACTAAACCTGATTAGTTAGTCTTAGGCAATGTCAACCGGGACCCACTGGTCAGGTTGACCAGTCAACCACTGTTGACTGCTGACGTCAGCATGACATCATGCTGACGTCGTAAATCTATTTTCGAATTAAATTAAATAGTTAATTAAATTCCAGAAATTAATAAAATCTTTAGAAAATCATATCTTTTAAACCGTAACTCGGATTAAATTATTTTCAACATGAAAGTTGCTCAGAACGACGAGACGAATCTGGATACGCAATCCGTTCGCCCGCCACACATACCTAGCATAGCAAATCTGCAACATTTCACCTCCGGTTCATTTGTCCGAAAACACGGAACACCGGGGATACTTTCCCGGATGTTCCCCCCCTTCACAAGTATCACCTGTCCCTGCGTTAGATCACCCCTAGCACCGCGTATTGCCTTGTTATATTTTGTGATGCTTTGTTTGCTCTGTATTCATTATTTCTTCCCCCTCTTCTCTCCGGTAGACTATGAGACCGACACTGCTGCTGCCCAGTTCGACTACGGAGTTGACGACCACTCCTTCTTGCCCGAGCAACCAGGCAAGCCCCCCCTTTGATCACCAGATATCGCCTATTCTCCTCTATACTGCTTGCATTAGAGTAGTGTAGCATGTTACTGCTTTCCGTTAATCCTATTCTGATGCATAGCCTGTCATTGTTGCTACAATCATTGATACCTTACCCGCAGTCCTAAATGCTTAGTATAGGATGCTAGTTTATCATTATTGGCCCTACATTCTTGTCAGTCTGCCTTGCTATACTATTGGGCCGTGATCACTCGGGAGGTGATCACGGGTATATACTATACATACATACATACTATACAGATGGTGACTAAAGTCGGGTCAGCTTGTTGAGTACCCGCAAGTGATTCCGATGTGGGGGCTGAAAGGACAGGTGGCTCCATCCCGGTAGAGGTGGGCCTGGGTTCCCGATGGCCCCCGACTATTACTTTGTGGTGGAGCGACAGGGCAGGTTGAGACCGCCTAGGAGAGAGGTGGGCCTGGCCCTGGTCGGCGTTCGTGGATACTTAACACGCTTAACGAGATCTTGGTATTTGATTTGAGTCTGGCCATTTGTTCTATACGCACTAACCATCTACGCGGGAGTAGTTATGGGTATCCCGACGTCGTGGTATCAGCCGAAGCCTTCGTGACGCCAGCGACTGAGCGGCGCGCGCCGGATTGGAACGTAAGCCTGCTCTTGTATTAAGGGGGCTAGTTCTGCTTTCGTCCGCCCTCGCAACGTGCAGGTGTGCTAAGGGCGATGGGCCCAGACCCTTGTGCGCTTAGGTTTAGACCGGCGTGCTGGCCTCTCTGTTGTGCCTAGGTGGGGCTGCGACGTGTTGATCTTTCGCGGCCGGGCATGACCCAGGAAAGTGTGTCCGGCCAAATGGGATCAAGCGTGTTGGGTTATGTGGTGCTCCCCTGCAGGGACGTTAATCTATTCGAATAGCCGTGATCTTCGGTAACATGACGACTTGGAGTTGTACCTTGACCTTATGACAACTAGAACCGGATACTTAATAAAACACACCCTTCCAAGTTCCACAGACAACCCGGTGATCGCTTTTCCACAGGGCGCCGAGGGGAGGATCGCCGGGTAGGATTATGCTATGCGATGCTACTTGGAGATGCTACTTGGAGATGCTACTTGGAGGACTTCAATCTACTCTCTTCTACATGCTGCAAGACGGAGGCTGCCAGAAGCGTAGTCTTCGATAGGACTAGCTATCCCCCTCTTATTCTGGCATTCTGCAGTTTAGTCCACTGATATGGCCTCTTTACACATATACCCATGCATATGTAGTGTAGATCCTTGCTTGCGAGTACTTTGGATGAGTACTCACGGTTGCTTTTCTCCCTCTTTTCCCCTTTCCCTTCTACCTGGTTGTCGCAACCAGATGCTGGAGCCCTGGAGCCAGACGCCACCGTCAACGATGACTACTACACTAGAGGTGCCTACTACTACGTGCAGGCTGCTGACGACGACCATGAGTAGTTTAGGAGGATCCCAGGTAGGAGGCCTGCGCCTCTTTCGATCTGTATCCCAGTTTGTGCTAGCCTTCTTAAGGCAAACTTGTTTAACTTATGTCTGTACTCAGATATTGTTGCTTTCGCTGACTCGTCTATGACCGAGCACTTGTATTCGAGCCCTCGAGGCCCTTGGCTTGTAATATGTTGCTTGTATGACTTATTTATGTTTTTTTAGAGTTGTGTTGTGATATCTTCCCGTGAGTCCCTGATCTTGATCGTACACGTTTGCGTGCATGATTAGTGTACGATTGAATCGGGGGCGTCACAAGTTGGTATCAGAGCCGACTGCCTGTAGGAATCCCCCTTCCACACTCCTTGGCTGAAGTTGAATCTAGTCGATGAAAACTGTTTTACTAACATGGCTGTGCGGCCCATGGGCCCACGTCGCCATTGGGTGGTATTAGGATATTTTACTCCTCGATCTGTACTCTGGGAATCTGATCTCTCTTCTATTCGGGTTAAACGATTTTTACTAACTCGGACTCTAGGTTCTCGATAATACTTTCTCCCGGAGAGTCTCTTCAGTCCAGATGATTACCTTGTGCACCGAAGGATTCCGAATATACCTTTCGATATTCTCTCAAGACCTTGTGCCCGTTGCTTTTGCAATTCCCTACCATTGCAATATCCCTATGGATAAATACTTACACCCGTCGTTCTTACATTATACCCAGTCGATCTTGTTATTACAAGATACCTCGAAATTCTCTCTAGTGTTTCGAGAATACTTTGTGACTATTGCCTTGCAGTTCTTTGTTACATGAATACC
This sequence comes from Triticum aestivum, assembly GCF_018294505.1. NCBI lineage: Eukaryota > Viridiplantae > Streptophyta > Magnoliopsida > Poales > Poaceae > Triticum > Triticum aestivum. The sequence continues at coordinate 428,159,794 of NC_057798.1, read as the reverse complement.
CCTATGGATAATTTCTCGCACTTACCGAGTATCCACTCATCCCCAGTTGATTCATGTATGTCACCAATCCTCAAAATACCATTCGATCTTCCGAAAATCCTGAGCATCCTATTGCTCTTGAAATTCTTGATTGCTTGCATTATGGTTAATCCCATAAGTCTAGTAATCTTGTTGACATCCATTGTCATTATCATTTTGAGTCCGTTGTTTCGATTTGTTGCGAATGCTCGCAATCCTCAAACAGATCCTAGAATTCATCCTTCCGGCTCAGACGTCTTTCGAACATGAGCTGGTTCTGGACCAAACTATTTGTCGTCAATTGTGCCTCTGGTCTATCCAACTTATCCATCCTTGATCAGAGCGTCTGCTTCTGATCCCTTGTTTTGGAAATCATAATTCCTTTGTTATCTAAGCATCGAATTATTCGGATGTTCTATAATCTGATGCCCGTGCATTCTTTCTTCCTCTGATTGAGTACCAATACTAAGATCAGCTCCGTTGTGGATCGCCCGATCCATTGTTGGATTTCATCCGACATCGTCTTTCATACTCAATAACCTTGTGAGCCTTTCCACGGGTATATAATTCCTTTGGTAAATTGTATCCTTTGCTTGGCCAACCATGCTCTGCTTTCAAGCTTGTGTATTTACTTTTGAAACTTGTGGTATATGTTACTAAGATGCCCTATGGGTTGAACCTATGCCTTCCCCTAATCCGTGAGAACCCGAAAGTTTTCACAAGTCATACTCTTCGGGTGTTTCACCAGATAAAATTCCAACACTACAGTTATATCAAAGCGAGAGGTGAATGAAATGATATGCATTAAAGAAGTGGGAGTCAACCTTGAACTTTGTGTTCATGCCCATGAAAATGATGTAGACCATCTCGGAAGCTTCTTGCAAAATGATTATCCAGCTGTATGATTCTTTCGGTATTCTTGAATTGATTCCTTACAGTTATGGTTCCGACCATGCTGTCCTGATCTGATATATCTGATGGGAATTCATTCCAGTGCCTCGTCTATTTTTGGCGAGGTTAAAGTATCTACTGTCACAGATCAATGACTCGGTTCTACTTCTATCATGTTCTACCTTCGACTATTACCCCTGGTATCTCAAAGATATCTTGCCATTGCACCACATCTTACTAACTTTGTTGAAGTATGTCTTTCCTTGTCGTAAGCACTCTACGGGTTCTGGGTTGTTGTCAACCGAGGACACCGACTAGTGAAATTATTCTGCACTACAAATCAAACACCCCTAGTATTTTTACTAGGAAATTTTGAACTCAATCTGGTCATTCCTAGACTATCGGATGCATCTTGGTCTTGCTACCTTTGACTGTGCTACCTCGTCCTTCTCTAGTGCACGAATTCTTCAGTGTGTGAGCACGAATTACGCCGAGCTTTCAACATCATGTTGCTTGTCTTGAAAGGCAACTTTGGTTCTGAGCTTGCATCTTATATATTGATCCTATAACTTGACACTTCGTCATTCCCTTGCTTGTTGTCGTTGTTGTTTGATTGCATCCTCTCGAAACCTCCCGACAAATGTGTCGGATCACCTTCAACACTTTAACTTCTTCCGAGATGTTAACTGTGTTCATGATGAGAAATACCCTCTTGCCCTCGATGATTTTTTTTATCATCCACAACACCCTTGACTTCCTTTCACCGTGAACTTGTCCACATTATGAATACAACTTGCTCTCCAGCTAGTGTTGTGTTCTGCCTTGAAGTATTACTGTCTTTTATGTCGAGAATGTTGTGGGAATTGCCCAATGATGTTCCTCCGTGAGCCTTCGCTTTGGTGATTTTTTCCTCCCTTGCCCTCGAGGTGATCTTTGTGTGTGTGTGTGTGTGAGTGATGAGGGACTCATCCCCTTGCCCCCTCCACCATTTACACCCCGGTCATATTTTCGTAGTGCTTAGGCGAAGCCTTGCGGAGATCACTATTGGGAAAGGTAGCATGCAATTTCAAAACAAGTTCTATGCTCAGGCAAGATCTATCTAGGAGATGCATAACAACTAGAGGGGGAGAGTGTGTCTATGTACCCTCGTAGATTGAAAGCGGAAGCGTTTGACAACGCGGTTGATGTAGTCGAACTTCTTCCTCGTTCCGACCGATCAAGCATCGAACGTACGACACCTCCGAGTTATGCACATGTTCAGCTTGATGACGTCTCTCGAACTCTTGATCCAGCAGAGTGTCGAGGAAGTAGATGAGTTCCGTCAGCACGATGGCATGGCGACGATGATGGTGAAGTGATCCGCGTAGGGCTTCGCCTAAGCACTACGAGAATATGACCGGAGGCGTAAACTATGGAGGGGGGCGCACACGGCTAACAATAGTTGATGTGTGTTCTAGGCACCCCCTCCCCACGTATATATAGGTGGGAGGGGGAGGGGAACAGCCTAGGGGCGCCTCAAGTAAGAGGAATCCTACTTGGGGGCCTAGTCCAATTCGGCCCACCCTTACCACATTTTCCGGAGGGGGAAAGAGGAGAGAGGAGGGAAGGAAGGGGGAGGCCGAATCCCTCCCCTTCCTTCTCTCTTCCCCTCTTTCCTTTCTCCTCTGGTTTGGCCCATATGGGGGGCGCAGCAGCCCCTGCTGGTTGCTGTGTTTCCCCTCTTGGCCCATTAGGCCCATATCTTTGCCGGGGGGGGGGGGGGGGGTGCCTGGAACCCCTTCCGGTGACCTGATATGTACCCGATACCCTCCGGAACACTTCTGGTGTCCGAATACTATCATCCTATATATCAATCTTTAGCTCTCGACCATTTCGAGACTCCTCATCATGTCCATGTTCTCATTAGGGACTCCGAACAACATTTGGTCACCAAATCACATAACTCATATAAGACAAAATCGTCATCGAACGTTAAACGTGCGGACCCTACTAGTTCGAGAACTATGTAGACATGACCGAGACACCTCTCCGGTCAATAACCAATAGCGGAACCTGGATGCTCATATTGGCTCCCACATATTCTACGAAGATCTTTACCGATCGAACTGTTATGACAACATATGTTATTCCCTTTGTCATCGGTATGTTACTTGCCTAAGATTCAATCATCGGTATCTTCATACCTAGTCCAATCTCGTTACCGGCAAGTCTCTTTACTCGTTCCGTAATGCATCATCCTATAACTAACTCATTAGTCACTTTGCTTGCAAAGCTTCTTATGATGTGCATTATCGTGAGGGCTCAAAGATACCTCTCCGATACCCGGAGTGACAAATCCTAATCTCGATCTATGCCAATGATACGTCTCCAACATATCTATAATTTATGAAGCATTCATGCTATTATATTATCCATCTAGGATGTTTTATATGCATTTATATGCTATTTTATATGATTTTTGGGACTAACCTATTAACCTAGAGCCCAGTGCCAGTTTCTGCTTTCTCCTTATTTTTGAGTTTTATAGAAAAGGAATACCAAACGGAGTCCAATTGACATGCCAATTTTTGATGAATTTTGATGGACCAAAAGAAGCCCCTGGAGTGCAAGAGTTGGGCCAGAAGAGTCCCGGGCTGCCCACGAGGGTGGGGGGCGCGCCCCCCTGCCTCGTGGACAGCCCGGAGACCCCCTGACTTGAAAGCAACGCCAACGTCTCCTATAAATACAGAAACCTTTGGGAAATAACCTAGATCGGAAGTTCCGCCACCGCAAGCCTCTGTAGCCATGAGATATCAATCTAGGCCCTCTCTGGCACCCTGCCGGAGGGGGCCATCATCGCCAGAGGCCATGGGGAAGGATCTCGGAGGGGCCATCATCGCCATGAAGACCAAGGACCAGAGGGGGAACCTCTCCCCATCTAGTGGGCAGGCCATGGAGGAGGAAGCACAACAGGGAGAACCTCTCCTCCTCTCTCTCGATGGCGCCGGAGTGCCATCGGGAGGGGAATCATCGCCGCGGTGATCGTCTTCATCAACATCACCATCCTCATCTCTTTTACGCGGTCCACTCTCCCGCACCCCGCTGTAATCCCTACATGAACATGGTGCTTTATACCACATATTATGATCCAATGATGTGTTGCCATCCTATGATGTTTTGAGTAGATATCTTTTGTCTTTGGGTTGATTGATGATCTAGATTGGTACGAGTTGCATGTTTTACTTTGGTGCTGTCCTATGGTGCCCTCCGTATCGCGCAAGCATGAGGGATTCCCGCTGTAGGGTGTTGCAATATGTCCATGGTTTACTTATTGTCTATGTTACATGAGTGACTGAAACACAAACACAAAATAAGTGGGACATGGTGTATGTGAATAAAGGGGACTTGATGCTTTAATGCTATGGTTGGGTTTTACCTTAATGATATTTACTAGTTGCGGATGCTTGCTAGAGTTACATTCATAAGTGCATATGATCCAAGAAGAGAAAGTATGTTAGCTTATGCCTCTCCCTCATATGAAATTGCAATGACGACTACCGGTCTTGTTAACAATTGCCTAGGACAATTCCGCATACCGAACCATCATTATTCCACACTCACTATTTATAATATTTAGTAATATATTCTAACTTTATGATAACAGCCCCTACTTTTATATTTTATCTCTCCGATATCATGCAAAGTTATCCTCTTCATACCCACAATGTAGTTTTATTTCCCGTATCTAGTTGGAAGCAAACGTTCGGTGTACGTAGAGTCGTATCAGTGGCAGATAGGACTTGAGAGAATATTGATCTTACCTTTAGCTCCTTGTGGGTTCGACACTCCATACTTATCACTTCCACCTTTGAAAATTGCTACGATGATTCCCTGCACTTGGGGATTATCAAGCTCTTTTCTGGCGCCGTTGCCGGGGAGCAATAGCGTGGGGTTGATATTCTCATGTGTGCTTGTTTGCTTTCTTCACTAAGTAGATTTTGTTATCCTTTTTTTATTTTTAGTTGTGGGTGAAACATACAAAAAAAATTCACAAAAAATGAAAATACAAAAAAATTTACTTGCCTCTCATGCCTAAAAAAGTTTTTCAAAAAGAGAAGTGCTTGGAAAGTTATGCATTGAAGAAGTGAGGGTCGACCTTGAGCACTTGTGTTCATTCTCACGGAAACAATGTAGATTTTTTCATGGAAGTTTCTCTGTAAATATTTATCCCCTTGTATATATCCATTGTATTATAAAAATAATGTGCCAAGCTTTGGTTTTAGGATGATTAGATTTCTTGTTTACCATGTGCAGAACAAAAACAGGAACTTTGGCTGTAGCGCGTGATTTTACATTTTTTATTGGAAGGTCAAATGGGTCTGAAACTTTTTGCACATTACTGTTGTACAAATTTTTTAAATTTTCATATTTATTTCATAATTTATGGAGTTACAGAAGTTTACTAAACTCCCAGATTACTACAGACTGTCCTGTTTTTGACAGATTCTGTTTTTGTGTGTTGTTTGCTTATTTTGATGAATCTATGGCTAGTATCGGGGGGTATGAACCATACAGATGGAGTACAGTAGGTTTAACACCAATATAAATAAAGAATGATTTCATTACAGTACCGTAAAATGGTAGTTTGCTTTATTACACTAACGGGTCTCACAAAGTTTTTGTTAAAGTTTTGTGTGGATGAGGTGTTCGAAGATCGATGAGCTATCAATATGAGAAGAATAAAGAGAGGCAAGAGTTCAAGATTGGGGATTCCCAAGCCACCCCAAGTAAATATTGCAAAGGATACTCAAGCATCTAAGCTTGGGGATGCCCCGGTTGGCATCCCATCTTTCTTCTTCAACAAATATCTATATACCTCGGTTTTTGTTTTGTTCACATGATTTGTGTCCTTTGTGTTTTTATTTTTCTTTAAGAACCATGCTAGTATGATATAGCCCTTCATTGATTTATAGAATACTTCATGTGCTTCACTTATATCTTTTAAGTATGATTTTATAGAATTGCTCTTTGTGCTTCGCTTAAATCTTTTGAGTATGGTTTTATAGAATGCTTCGTGTGCTTCACTTACATATTTTGAGCTTGGATATTGGTTAGTCCATGTTAATTGTAGAATGCTCCATGAACTTCACTTATATATTTTGGAGTATGAATAATACTATCATCTAAAGTGGGTTTGGAAGAGTGTCAACTTTAGGAATTAGTGATCCCACTGTTCTGAATGAGAAGAATTTTGCTTACGTGGAGAGTAGAAAAATTTCTATGCTTGTAGATCATGAAAAAAAATGCTTTATGCGATGGTTGTATTGTTATAGTCATTCATGATGCTACTGAAAATTATTATGAGGGAGGAATATATGTGTGTAGGAGTTGCAATAATATCAAGTTTCCTCTCTATGTGCTTAAAGTTTCGTAGTTATAGTTGCTTGGCCTTCCTATGCTAGTTGATTCTTATTCCCTTAAATTGTGTGCTCACAAAATCCCTAGGCATAGGAAGTGGGTTAGGTTTAAAAGTGCTAGTCATATTCTTCATGATGGTATCTTTATGTTTCAATTCTTATCTTTTATGTGAGCATCATTGAAATCATCATGCCTAGCTAGGGGCGTTAAACGATAACGCTTGTTGGGAGGCAACCCAATTTTATTTTTGTTTCTTGCTTTTTGTTCCTGTTTAGTAATAAATAATTCATCTAGCCTCTGGTCAGATGTAGTTTTATGTTTTAATTAGTGTTTGTGCCAAGTAGAACCTTTGGGAAGACATGGGTGAAGTCTTTGCAATCTTGCTAAAAAAACAGAAACTTTGCGCTCGCGATAATAGATGCCATTTTTTTAGGTTAATTATTTTTGCAGAAGATTAATAGGAAAATTCCTCACGTCCACCAATTTATTTCATAATTTTTGTAGTATCATAAGTATGGTTGTTGTTCAGATCATTACAGACTATTCTGTTTCTGACAGATTCTGTTTTCAATGCATAGTTTGCTTGTTTTCTAGTTTCTATGGCTTATATTTCTCAATATAAATTGTATAAATGATATGGTACAGTAGGCATTGTGTGATAACAATTATGAACCTTGTCTTTGACAGTACCAAAGTGAATTGTTTGCTCTTTATCATATTAACCTATCTCACGAAGTTCCGTTAAGTTTTGTGTGATTGAAGTTTTCAAGCTTTGGGTGAGATATCGATATGAGGAGAATAAGGAGTGGAAAGACCCTAAGCTTGGGGATGCCCGAGGAACCCCAAGGTAATATTCAAGGAAGGCTCAAGCGTCTAAGCTTGGGGATGCCCCGGAAGGCATCCCCTCTTCCGTCTCCAAAACTATCGGTATACTTTACTTGGAGCTATATTTTTATTCGTCACATGATATGTGTTTTGCTTGGAGCGTATTTTCAGTTTCACTTGCTATTTGAATAAAATCATTGGATCTGAAATCTTGAATAAAAAAAAGAATCCTCCCATGGCTAGTTAATTATTTTAATACTCAGTGTTCTTCACTTATATCTTTTGGAGTAGTTTGTCATTTGCTCACATGCTTCACGTATATCCTATGAGTAAATGGTTAAATGAATTGAATATCATAAATCTTAATTTATATATGTTTCATATGCTTATACCATGGGGAGTAATGACTTCACACGTAATGAGTATAGGTAGTAAACTTATTGGAAGTTAGCAAACGCAGAATTGGTCACTTGAACAATTCATGAAAGAATATTGAAGGAAGAGAGATTTTACATATAAATATACTATCTTGGACATATTTTGTAATTGTGAGCACTCATTAAAATATGACATGCTAAAAGGTTGATGTTGGACAAGGAAGATGACGTAATGGGTTATGTTTTCTTATATCCGAAATAAAGTATATTCTCTTGGATCATCCAACATGTTGAGCTTGCCTTTCCCTCTCATGCTAGCCAAATTATTTGCACCAAGTAGAAATACTACTTGTGCTTCCAAACATCCCTTAAACTAGCTTTGCCATGAGAGTCCACCATACCTACCTATGGATTGAGTAAGATCCTTCAAGTAAGTTGTCATTGGTGCATGCAATAAAAATTGCTCTCTAAATATGTATGATCTATTAGTGCGAAGAAAATAAGCTTTATACAAACTTGTGATAGGGAAGAAATAAAAGCGACAGACTGCATAATAAAGGTCTCTATCATAAGAGGCAATATAAAGTGACGTTCTTTTGCATTAAGATTTTGTGCATCCAACCTTAAAATCGCATGACAACCTCTGCTTCCCTCTGCGAAGGGCCTACCTTTTACTTTTATCTTCTACCCTTATACAAGAGTGATGGTGATCATCACCTTTCCTTTTTACACTTTTTCCTTTGGCAAGCACTTTGTGTTGGAGTGATCCGGATATATATATATATATATATCCACTTGGATGTAGGTTTGCATAAAGTATTATTGTTGACATTACCCTTGAGGTAAAAGGTCGGGAGGCAAAACTATAAGCCCCTATCTTTCTCTATGTCTGATTAAAACTTTGAACCCATAAATATCACATTAGTGTTAGCAATTGTGAAAGACTATATGATAGTTGAGTATGTGGGATTTGCTAAATCAAAGCTCTTACATAGAACCTTCCTGAAAATAAGATGAATTGCAATTGTTTGATGACTAAGAGCACTATTTGTTAGTTTTCAAGAAAGTTTATGATCTATACTTTAACATGTGAATAGCTTGTTACTTGATCATGAAAAGTTTTATGAGATGAGCTACTGTTATGACATATAATGATGCTAGAAGAGGTGATTGCAATTATCATTGATCAAACTTGTGCACTTGCTAGCATTCACACTTCATAAATTATTTCTTTTATCATTTACCTACTCGAGGACGAGCAGGAATTAAGCTTCGGGATGCTGATACGTCTCCAACGTATCTATAATTTATGAAGTATTCATGCTATTATGTTATCCATCTAGGATGTTTTATATGCATTTATGTGCTATTTTATATGATTTTTGGGACTAACCTATTAACCTAGAGCCCAGTGCCAGTTTCCGTTTTCTCCTTGTTTTTGAGTTTTACAGAAAAGGAATACCAAATGAGTCCAATTGACGTGCCAATTTTTGATGATTTTTTATGGACCAAAAGAAGCCCCTGGAGTGCAAGAGTTGGGCCAGAAGAGTCCCGGGCTGCCCACGAGGGTGGGGGGCGCGCCCACCTACCTCGTAGATAGCCCGGAGACCCCCCTGACTTGAAATCAACGCCAACCTCTCCTATAAATACAGAAACCTTCGGGAAATAACCTAGATCGGAAGTTCCGCTGCCGCAAGCCTCTGTAGCCACGAGAAATCAATCCAGGCCCTCTCTGGCACCCTGCCGGAGGGGGGCATCATCACTGGAGGCCATGGGTAAGGATCTCAAAGGGCCCATCGTCGCCATGAAGGCCAAGGACAAGAGGGGGAACCTCTCCCCATCTAGGGGGGAGGCCATGGAGGAGAAGCACAAGGGGAAGAACCTCTCCTCCTCTCTCTCGATGGCGTCGGAGTGCCATCGAGAGGGGAATCATCACCGCGGTGATCGTCTTCATCAACATCACCATCCTCATCTCTTTTACGCGGTCCACTCTTCCGCACCCCGCTGTAATCCCTACTTGAACATGGTGCTTTATGCCACATATTATGATCCAATGATGTGTTGCCATCCTATGATGTTTTGAGTAGATATCTTTTGTCTTTGGGTTGATTGCTGATCTAGATTGGTACGAGTTGCATGTTTTACTTTGGTGCTGTCCTATGGTGCCCTCTGTGTCGAGAAAGCATGATGGATTCCCGCTGTAGGGTGTTGCAATATGTCCATGCTTTACTTATTGTCTGTGTTGCGTGAGTGATTGAAACACAAACACGGATAAGTGGGACATGGTGTATGGGAATAAAGGGGACTTGATGCTTTAATGCTATGGTTGGGTTTTACCTTAATGATCTTTAGTAGTTGTGGATGCTTGCTAGAGTTCCAATCATAAGTGCGTATGATCCAAGAAGAGAAAGTATGTTAGCTTATGCCTCTCCCTCATATGAAATTGCAATGACGTCTACCGGTGTTGTTAACAATTGCCTAGGACAATTCCGCACACCGAACCATCATTATTCCACACTCGCTATTTATAATATTTAGTAATATATTCTAACTTTATGATAACATCACCTACTTTTATATTTTAGCTCTCCGATATCATGCAAAGTTATCCTCTTCATACCCACAACGTAGTTTTTATTTCCCGTATCTAGTTGGAAGCAAATGTTCAGTGTACGTAGAGTCGTATCAGTGGCAGATAGGACTTGAGAGAATATTGATCTTACCTTTAGCTCCTTGTGGGTTCGACACTCCATACTTATCACTTCCACCTTTGGAAATTGCTACGATGATTCCCTGCACTTGGGGATTATCAGCCAACTCAACAAACCTTCGGAGATACCCATAGAGCATCTTTATAATCACCCAGTTACGTTGTGACATTTGATAGCACACAAGGCATTCCTCCGGTATCCGGGAGTTGCATAATCTCATAGTCAGAGGAATATGTATTTGATATGAATAAAGCAATAGCAATAAAACTGAACGATCATAATGCTAAGCTAACGAATGGGTCTTGTCCATCACATCATTCACCTAATGATGTGATCTCCTTTATGAAATGACAACACATGTCTATGGTTAGGAAACTTAACCATCTTTGATCAACGAGCTAGTCTAGTAGAGGCTTACTTGGGACACGGTATTTTGTCTATGTATCCACACATGTATTTTAGTTTCTAATCAATACAATTCCGGTGACCTGATTTCTTCTCGATACGTCTCGAAACACTTCTGGTGTCCAAATACCGTCGTCCTATATATCAATATTTACCTCTTGACCATTTAGAGACTCCTTGTCATGTCCGTGATCTCATCCAGGACTCCGAACAACATTCGGTCACCAAAACATATAACTCATATAACACTATATCGTCAACGAACATTAAGCGTGCGAACCCTACGGGTTCAAGAACTATGTAGACATGACCGAGACACCACTCCGGTTACTTCACCATCATCGTCACCACTCCATCATGCTGACGGAACTCATCTACTACCTTGACATCTTGCTGGATTAAGAAAGCGAGGGACGTCACCTAGCTGAACATGTGCAGAACGAGGAGGTGCAGTGCGTTCGGTACTTGATCGGTTGAAGCGCGAAGAAGTTCGACTACATTAACCGCGTTGTGAAACGCTTACGCTTACGGTATACAAGGGTACGTAGACACACTCTCCCCTTCGGTGCTATGCATCTCCATGGATAGATTATTGCGTGTGCGTAGAAAGTTTCTGTTTTCCATGCAACGTTCACCAATAACTATCACTCCACATATCGACCGCTATCCAGCATGCATCTAGAGTATTAAGTTCAAGAGAACAGAGTAACGCTTTAAGTAAGATGACATGATGTAGAGGGATAAACTCATGCAATGATGAAAACCACATCTTTTTATCCTTGATGGCAACATACAATATGTGCCTCGCTACCCCTACTTTGTCACTGGGTGAGGACACCGCAAGATTGAACCCAAAACTAAGCACCTCTCCCATTGCAAGAAATACCAATCTAGTTGGCTAAACCAAACCGATAATTCGAAGAGAATTACAAAGATATCAAATCATGCATATAAGAATTCAGAGGAGATTCAAATAATATTCATAGATAATATGATCATAAATCCACAATTCACCGGATCTTGACAAACACACCGCAAAAGAAGATTACATCGGATAGATGTCCAAGAACATCGAGGAGAACAAAGTATTGAGAATCAAAGAGAGAGAATAAGCCATCTAGCTACTAGCTATGGACCCGTAGGTCCGAGGTAAACTACTCATGCTTCATCAGAAGGGCAATAGGGTTGGTGTAGATGCCCTCTATGATCGAATCCCCCTACGGCAGATCCCCGGAAAAGGCCCCAAGATGGGATCTCACAGGAACAGAAGGTTGTGGCGGTGGAAAAGTATTTTTTGTGGCTTGTTCTGAGGGTTCTGAAATATATGTGAATATATAGGCCAAGGAAGGAGGTCAGGGGGCTCACGAGGCGGCGGCAAGCCCTAGGGGCGCCCTTGGCTTGCTGCCTCCTCGAGGGTCTTCTGACTTGGACTCCAAGTCCCACTTGTGTCTTCTGGTCCAAGAAAAATCATCGTGAAAGTTTTATTTCATTTGGACTCTGTTTGATATTCTTTTTCTGCGAAACTCAAAAACAAGAAAAAACAGACACTAGCACTAGGCTCTAGGTTAATAGGTTAGTCCCAAAATAATATAAAATAGCATAATAATGCATATAAAACATCCAAAACAGATAATATAATAGCATGGAACAATAAAAAATTATAGATACGTTGGAGACGTATCAAGCATCCACAAGCTTAATTCCTGCTCGTCCTCGAGTAGGTAAATGATAAAACAGAATTTTTGATGTGGAATGCTACCTAACATATTTATCCATGTATTTCTTGCATGGATATTCAGATCCATAAGATTCAAAACAAAAGTTTAATATTGACATAAAAACAATAATACTTGAAGCATACTAATAAAGCAATCATGCCTTCTCAAAATAAGATGGCCAAAGAAAGTTATCCGTACAAAATCATATAGTCTGGCTATGCTCCATCTTCATCACACAAAGTATTAAATCATGCACAACCCTGATGACAAGCCAAGCAATTGTTTCATACTTCTGATGTTCTCAAACTTTTTCAGCTTTCATGCAATACATGAGCGTGAGACATGGATATAGCACTATAGGTGGAATAGAATATGGTGGTTGTGGAGAAGACAAAAATAAGGAGATAGTCTCACATCAACTAGGTGTATCAACGGGCTATGGAGATGCCCACCAATAGATATCAATGTGCGTGAATAGGGATTGCCATGCAACAGATGCACTAGAGCTATAAGTGTATGAAATCTCATAAATAAACTAAGTGGGTGTGCATCCAACTCGATTGCTCATGAAGACCTAGGGCAATTTGAGGAAGCCCATCATTGGAATATACAAGCCAAGTGCTATAATGGAAAATTCTCACTAATATATGAAAGTGACAACATAGGAGACTCTCTACCATGAAGATCATGGTGCAACTTTGAAGCACAAGTGTGGAAAAAGGATAGTAGCATTGCCCCTTCTCTCTTTTCTCTCATTTTTTTATATTGGGCTCTTTGGCCTTTTTTTCTCTTTTTTTCGTTCAGAGTCTCTTTCCTACTTGTGGGGGGATCATAGTCTCCATCATCCTTTACTCACATGGGACAATGCTCTAATAATGATGATGATCACACTTTTATTTACTTACAACTCGATACTTAGAACAAAATATGACTCCATATGAGTGCCTTCGATGGTGTACCGGCATGTGCAATGACTCAAGAGTGACATGTATAGAAAATATGAAAGGTGGCTTTTCCACAAATACGATGTCAACTACATGATCATGTTGGGAAACGTTGCATGGAAAACAAAAAATTTCTATGCACACGCAAGATCTAGCCATGGAGATGCATAGGAACGAGAGGGGGGAGTGTGTCTACGTACCCTCATAGTCCTTAAGTGGAAGTGTTTCAAAATGCGGTTGATGTAGTCAACCTTCTTCGTGCTTCAACCGATCAAGTACCGAACGCACGACACCTCCGTGTTTTGCACACGTTCAGCTCGGTGACGTCCCTCGTCTTCTTGATCCAGTAGAATGTCGAGGTAGTAGATGAGTTCCGTCAACACGACAGCGTAGTGACGGTGATGGTGAAGTGATATCTGCAGGGCTTCGCCTAAGCACTATGAAAGTATGACGGGGGGTGTAAAAGGTGGAGGCAGGCGGCGCACACGGCTAACAATTGATCTGTTGTGTGCTAGGAGCCCCCTCCCACATATACATAGGTGGGAGGGAGGAAGGAGCAGCCAAGGGGGCGCCCCCTGCCATGTATAGGAGCGGGGGAAAGGCAGGGGAGGGTGGGCCCCCCCTTTCCTTTCTCCCATGAGAGGGAAAGGCAGGAGGGGCTAGCCCTCCCCCTTTTCATTCTCTAGGGTTGTTTGGCTAGGGAAAGGGGCGCACTAGCCCCATGTGGGCTGGTCTGTCCCTCCCTTGGCCCATTAAGCTCATATACATGGCCGGGGGGGGTGCCTGGAACCCCTTCCGGTGACCCGATTTCTTCCCGGTACATCTCGAAACACTTCTAGTGTCCAAATACCATTGTCCTATATATATATATATATATATATATATATATATATATATATATATATATATATCAATATTTACCTCTTGACCATTTCGAAACTCCTCGTCATGTTCGTGATCTCATCCGAGACACCGAACAACATTCGGTCACTAAAATATATAACTCATACTCCCTCCATTTCTTTATGAAGGTGCATTATTTTTAGCGCGGTAACCAAGGCACATAATTATAGACAATTTAGGACAAAATTGCCCATCATTTATTAGCAGCAAGTAAATCATTTATGCTAGGAAAGAAAGAGATACATCCAATCGGGGGGGGGGGGGAGATAGCTTCCTTTTTTTCTCTACAAGGAGAGATACATGCAATCGGGTGAGAGATACTTTTCTTTTTCTGGAGGGATAAAAACGGAATTATGAGAAATTAGAACAAATGCACCTTACATCGTGGAATTTTATCAAAAAACAAATACACCTAATATAAAGGAACGGAGGGAGTATAACACTATACCGTCAACGGACATTAAGCGTGCAGACCTTACGTGTTCAAGAACTATGTAGACATGACCACGACACCTCTCTGGTCACTTCACCATCACCGTCACCAAGCCGTCGTGCTGACGGAACTCATCTACTACCTTGATGTCTTGCTGGATCAAGAAGGCGAGGGACCTTCCAGTGACCCGATTTCTTCCCGGTACGCCTCGAAACACTTCCGGTGTCCAAATACCATTGTCCTATATATCAATCTTTACCTCTTGACCATTTCGAGACTCTTCGTCATGTCCGTGTTCTCATCCGGGACTCCAAACAACATTCGGTCACCAAAACATATAACTCATATAACACTATATTGTCAATGAACATTAAGCGTGCGGACCCTACGGGTTCAAGAACTATGTAGACATGACCGAGACACCTCTCCAGTCAATAACCAATAGCAGAACCTGGATGCCCATATTGGCTCCTACATATTCTACAAAGATCTTTTTCGGTCGAACCATTATGACAACATATGTAATTCCCTTTGTCCATCGGTATGTTACTTGCCCGAGATTCGATCGTCGGTATCTCTATACCTAGTTCAATCTCGTTACCGGCAAGTCTCTTTACTCATTCTGTAATACATCACCTCATGATTAACTCCTTAGTCTTTTGCTTGCAAGCCTATGATGTGTATTACCGAGTGGGCCCAGGGATACCTCTCCGAAACTCGGAGTGACAAATCCTGATCTTGATCTATGCCAACTCAACAAACACCTTCGGAGATACCTATAGAGCATCTTTATGATCACCCAGTTACGTTGTGACGTTTGATAGCACACAAGGTATTTCTCCGGTATCCGGGAGTTGCATAATCTAATAGTCGAAGGAACATGTATTTGACATGAAGGAAGCAATATCAATAAACTGAACGATAATTATGCTAAGCTAACAAATGGGTCTCGTCCATCACATCATTCTCCTAATGATGTAATCCCGTTATCAAATGACAACACATGTCTATGGTTAGGGACACGATATTTGTTTATGTATTCACACATGTATTTATGTTTATGATCAATACAATTCTAGCATGAATAATAAGCCTTTATCATGAATAAGGAAATGTAAAATAACAACTTTATTGTTGCCTCTAGGGCATATTTCCTTCAGATCATGCAAAGCTATGTGACAATGATAAAGCGTGTCATAATAAACGAAATAGTGGAAGTTGCATGGCAATATATCTTAGAATGGCTATGGAAATGCCATAATAGGTAGGTATGGTGGCTGTTTTGAGGAAGGTATATGGTGGGTGTAATGCACCGGCGAAAGTTGCGAGGTACTAGAGAGGCTAGCAATGGTGGAAGGGTGAGAGTGCGTATAATCCATGGACTCAACATTAGTCATAAATAACTCACATACTTATTGCACAAGTATATTAGCTACCGAAACAAAGTATTAGACACATGCTCCTAGGGGAATAGATTGGTAGGAAAAGACCATTGCTCGCCCCGACCGCCACTCATAAGGAAGACAATCAATAAATAAATCATGCTCCGACTTCATCACATAACAGTTCACCATACGTGCATTCTACGGGTGTCAGGACCCCGACTCGATGCCACATAGGTCTAGCATGTAACACCTCATATCACTTTGCGGCCTCACGCATGGTATTCCCACGGGTGTCGCCTTACCTTTGCCCGGGACCGTTTGCGCCTTTTGGCACACGTATATGATAGTGTCGCTAGCACCCATATGATAAGGAGCCCGGGCTGACATGGCTAGTCGTAAACCCAAAGTGGCACAGACTTACAGGGACAGGCATCCATGACCCAGCATCGAACGTGTCGGTCATCAGCAAGTGGGTCCGGGCTGTAGCACTGGGCTAGCAGGACTCCGGTAAACCGGGCTGTAGCGGGCTAACAGGCCTCCGGTACTCAATGCGTGACATTTCCCCGAAGGGACAGACACAGGAACGAAGAAGGACACATGCCGGCCAGCCTAAGTGTTCCGGAGCAGTAGCAAGCTACCATGGCTCGGTGGAAACACTAGGAGACATTTCCCGGTAAGAGAGGCTACTAAGGATAAACAACTAGATAGTCAGATCCCACACATACCAAGCATTTCAATCATACACACAATATGCTCGATATGTGCAAATACAACAAGGCATCACAACATGACTCTACGACACAAGTAAGTATTCAATAGGCTCCGAGGAGCGAGATATTACAAACATGGGTCTCATGACCCAACAATCAGAGCATACAAGTCAAAACACAAGCGGAAGCTATCATGTCTGAGTACAGACATCTATAAATGAAAAAGGCTGAGAAGCCTGACTATCTATCAAATCCTGCCGAGGCACAAGATCGTAGCTGAGGTAACAAGCTAAACGTCGAAGTCCACGCGGAACTACTAGTGAGACCGAAGTCTCTCTGCAAAAACATGAAATAGGCAAACGTGAGTACAAATGTACCCAGCAAGACTTACATCAGAACTAACTACATATGCATCATTATCAACCAAGGGGATGGTGGGGTTTAACTGCAGCAAGCCAGCTTTGACTCGGTGGCTATCCTAAACTACGACTGCAAGTAACTCTTTGAGGTGGCGCACACGAGTCCACATATTCACCATATCAATACACCACTATGGATCCGCTCCCGTCTCCCTACGAGAACGCCATCCATAGCACTCACGCTTATCTTGCGTATTTTAGAGTATCCACTTTCACTTGTCTATGAACTGATATAAGCAACCCAGAAGTCCTTTACCGCGGACACGGCTATTCGAATAGATGATGTTAACCCTGCAGGGGTGTACTTCTTCATACATGTTTCCACCACTTAGCGTCTGCACACGACATGTGCTCGGCAGACTTCAAGCAAAGCCGACGTGGGTGTAGACCACGACCTACCTAAACACTCAAGTCTCTAGTCCAGGTTTATCGCCTATTCGGGTTCCATCCATGAGGAGATCCGGCCGGAGTTTCGCTCACAGCCCCAAACGATGTGAACAGGGTTCCGTGACACCAAACGGGCGCCCGGTATACCCGGCCACGTGCCTACCGCATCACAGCCCACCCCTACGGTCAGCGCTGTCCACGGCCTCCAGCATACTACAAACACCAGAAACTACTTGCAACTCCTGGACAGAGGACAAGGGTGAATAAGAAGTCGAGCGGGGTCATATTTCAGGGCCCAATGTATGGTAGTAGCTGAATCATGGATCACAAACACAGAACTCAGTTCCTGAGGACGGCTTCAATGAGACAACCCACCATGTACTCCTACATGGCCTCTCACCGACACCTTTTACCAAATCGTGTTCACACACTTAGCTCACACACAGTAGGACATGTTCACACACCTCTGATTCATCCCCGATGAATCAGACCTGACTCAACTCTAAGCAGTAGCAGGCATGACAAACAAGCATGAATGAGTAGGCACAACAGGGCTCAAACAACTCCTACTCATGCTAGTGGGTTTCATCTATTTACTGTGGCAATGACAGGTCATGCAGAGGATAAAGGGGTTCAGCTACCGCAGCAAGTAACAGATGAATCGGTGTTGTCCTAATGCATTAAAAGAGAGCAGGAGCGAGAGAGTAGGATTGTATCGGAATGAACAAGGGGGTTTTGCTTGCCTGGCACTTCTGAAGATAATATAGTTCTTCATCGGTGTCATCGATCACATCGCCGGTACACGTCTATCGAGAGGGGACAATACCGGCAACAAAGAAGAACACAATCAATGCAATGCACAATATGATGCATGCTCATGACATGGCAATATGAATGTGTTTTGAGCTAATGCAACTAGCAACAGATTAAATGAAGTTGGTTTGAATACAAGATTCAAATTCAAACTCCATATGTGATTATTCAAATGCCATTTAATTGATTTGTGCTAAACAGCAGCTATAAGTTGTTCTAACATGCATGAAAATGGTACAGATGGATTCCTTGAATTTTTCTGATAATTTTTCATATATAAATTATTTAATTTGGAGTTACGGTTGAATTTCTATGAATTATTGAAGTTTAGGGCATTTTCTGAAATTTCCTGAATAATAATAATTCCTGTAATTCATTAATGCATCAGCCTGACGTCAGTGTGACGTCAGCAGGTCAACAGGGGCTGGTCCGGGTCAAACCTGACGTTCGGGACCCACATGTCAGCTGCACAGTGATTTAACAGAGTTTAATTAACTTAACTAAATTGTTAGCCGGGTTAATTAAACGGTAGGGCCCACCTGTCAGTGGCCCTAGGCCTGGGTTAGCGGGGTGGTTAGGTCCTAATGACCGGCCACGTCGGATTCGCCGGCGGTTGGACGACGGCGACGACCCAGAGCGGCGGTGGCTCGCCGGAGTTGCGCCAGAGACGACGGATCGACGCGCCAAGGGCACCAGGAGGTAGCCCGTGCCCGTGCGCATCTAGGGGAACCAACGGGAGGTGCGGGGGTGGCCGGGGTTCGCCGGAGTGGAGCCCGAGGCGGCGGCCGGAGCTCGGGGGTTCGCGGGACCGGCGCTGCGGTGCACGGGAGGACGAGTGGTTAGGTGCTTTGGGTTCCTAAGGTTGCGGTGAGCACGCCGGTGGGCTCGGGAGCGAGCTGCGGTGGCTGTGGCCACGGCCACGCCATGGCCGGCGGCGAGGAGCAATCGGCTCCGGTGAAAAGGGCGGCTAGAGTACGGGAACGAGCGCGAGGAGGAGGGGGAATGGAAGAGTAGCTCACAGCGGATCTGGTGGAGGCAACGGCGAGGCCGGGGAGGGGCTGGAGCTCGCGAATCCTCGAAAGTTCGCCGGCGGCCGAAGGTTGGGGGCGAGCTTGAGGGCGACGCTGCAGGGCTTCCGGAGGGCCGTGGATCGGTGGGGAGGAAGAGGGGGTCGGGGCGGAGCTTCCTGGGGCGTCGGTGAGGCGTGGGGTGGCCGGTGGCCACGGTGGTTCTCGTCGGCGGTGGCGGGCGCGTTCGGTGAGGAGAACAGAGGAGGGGGAGAGTGTTCCGGGGAGAGAGAGGAGAGGGGCACGGGGAGAGTAGGAGAGGGTCGAGGGGGCCGCGTGGCGTCACCGGGGCGTCGAGGAGGAGCCAAGCAGGCTGGGAGGGAGGAGGTGGCCGGGGCGGCGCGTGGCCGCGCGCGCCGGGCGCGTGCCCGTCCTCCTGGCAGAGGAGGAAGGCGACAGGGGGGGGGGGGTAGCGGTGGCGGGCTGGGCCGCACAGGAGCTGGGCCGGCTGGGCTGAGAGGTGAGCGCCAGGTAAGTCCAGGTGGGTTCTCTCTCTCTTTTCTTATTTCTGTTCTTTTTTTGTATTTTGTTCTGTGTTGTTTTAGTTTAGTAAAATACTAAACCATTTTATAAAATCCTGAAAATAGTTATGTGGCTAGAACTAAAATATACCAAACCACATAAAATGTTCCAGTAGTATTGGACATATATTATTTATATGTCAAATATATATCCAATGCCAATAGTTATTTATTTAATTCAAAGGCCCAAAATAATTAACTCTGAGATACCAAAAATATTGTTTTGAGTTTTACCTCTTTGCAATATTTTCAGAGACTAAGAGGAACATTTTCTTGGACTTCTTTGAGAAGATTTTAATGTTGATCATTTTTAGAAGGTTTCTGAGGCTTTGAAAATCCCTCAATTCAAATTTCATTTGAATTAAAACATGATGCTCACATGAGGCCTAGCCTAGTGCATAACAGGACCAGGGATGTGACAACTCACCCCCACTAAACAAAAATCTCGTCCCGAGATTTAAGCGTAGGGTAAGGTGAAGGGGAACGCAACTAGCACAATCTTCACGATCCAGGTTGCACTTGAAATGAACGTTGATTCAAACACCATCTTTGTCTCGAAGTCTTCCTCTGAGAACTCCAACTATCATGTCAGCGAGAGGAAAGGGAAGACCCTAAAAGAATTGTTCTTCTCGAAGGTCGAACAACTTAGGATTAACCCACGGATTGAGACATAGCAACATCTCTCGAGCTGAGAGACGAAGCACACATCCATAGGAATGGAGTGAAGCAGATGACAAAGGTTCACTAGGTAGACAACAATTTCACGCTTAAGAAGGTGGTAAACGATTGTCAACGTAGCGAGGAGTTTGAGTTGCCATGATACCATAACGATGCACCTTAGAGAAGGTGACTCGTAGAAATATCCCCTTAAGTGGCAAAAAGAATTACCTTTGATTCAAAGATCCTT
Organism: Triticum aestivum; assembly: GCF_018294505.1. Taxonomy (NCBI): domain Eukaryota; kingdom Viridiplantae; phylum Streptophyta; class Magnoliopsida; order Poales; family Poaceae; genus Triticum; species Triticum aestivum. The sequence goes on along the minus strand of NC_057798.1, from coordinate 428,138,963 downwards.
GAAAACCTTTATACCAGCCTAAGGCAATTCTCAAGCGATCGTTTGGCGGGGGTCGGTAGAATGGCATACTCGGACTTGGATGATGTGGATTACCTTGTTGAAGACAACGTAATGGATGAATTTGCTTATCACCGGAAATGGAAGAGACCCATGGTAGAATGGCACATTGGCGGTGCAAGCTAGGAACAAAATGCAAATGCTGGGAATGATTCTGGTAACTAGGGAAGAACCCAACAATAGAGAGTGAATTCACTGTTTGAAAGGTCATAGCATTGCCGAGGAAACTGAGAGGAATCCCAGTTAGAGCCGATGATAACACGTAGCGCTTGTGCGTGCTCTCAAGAACTTGAGCATTTCCATAATCATCAAGGTTTTACCAACATCCGTGTCAAGGATCCTGGCAACACAACTTGCTACCATGATGAATGATGATGGATGATGCAGATGCAAAGGAAGATAACACTTTCTCAGATTTCACCCTAGCAATGCCAAGGAAAGAAAATCTGGATGATCGACCGAGAGACATTTAGCACTCCGCTTCTAATGTTCTCCTTGATGTGCTAGTGTATCCCATTCATAGATATGGTTTGATAACTAGAACATCAAGTAAAAGGTCGGACTTCGGGAACACAAAAATCCATAGGGGCAACTAGGGAGTAAATCCTACGAAATCCCTATGGGGAGGTGGCCAACTTCCTCAAACAAGATATTATAATAACAGGTCTTCCGGCTAGGTGTGTTGGCCATGACATCCACTTTACCGGTTTCCGAGGGACCGATGTTATAGTTTTTGGGAAATGTTCCAACCATCATATCTGCCTGAGATTCAGATCTGGTTGGTGTCAGGATATTCCAGACTCATCGAGTCTAGGAAGAAAAATGAAAGTTTGCAACACCAATCGACGAGATGACGTTGCGAGATTCTCGGGAAATGAACTACATAGCAAGCTCCAAACATGAGCTGGTTCTGCTACAAACATATGAACACGTTGTCCGAGACAAGCATGGCCACGTAGTAGTCTTATAATTAAACACTACCGAGTTCAGGTGGGGAACCATCATCGAGGATATCGAAGTCTTTACGCAAGTCCATGGATTAAATCCCAAGCATAGACTTCTTTTCCTTGAACAAGTCAATCAGTGGCTTGGTGTGCTAGGATATACATATGGAATGAAGATGATCAGTCTAACAGACCACAGAATTCTTCGCACGTGCATGACTGACTTGGGACGATTCCAAAGGAGGTAAAAACATGCTTTCTCGAATTCACGGCGGCAGCTTGCATCAAATGCACGTGAATCAAAGGAAGTCACTTCTTTCATCCAAACATATGCTTCACGAGCGGGGCATGAAGAAAATGCTTACACAAGTTTCCAACACTAGGTTGATGTTCAACATGAATCATGGGGGAGACAAAATGCTGCTGATGGGCTCAACAACAACTCATCGAAATTTCCATATCACTGGACTTCCACCATCATGTGAACACGGTGATAGTATTGGTCAGACCAAAAGATGTAATGGTATATGCTCGAGGGATCAACCACGAGTAAGACAACATTACGAGCATCGTTGGTACTGATTTGATTGACGATAGCCCACACTCAAATCAAAGGATTGATAAGACAATAGGTCCAGCAACTGATCACAGGGACCAATCGATGAAGATATCATCTTTCTTCAACACACACTACACAAGGATATCCCTTTGGAACGAACTAAGTTAGGCAAGCTTTTATCTTCCAACTCTCCAAGTTGTTGTCTAGCTTAACCAACTAGCTCAGGGATATCTAACACCGATTTTTGGGGAAGGGGGTGGTTTACAAGAAACCAACTTGATCACGAGCTCAACATAGCGGTCAGGTGACAACCTGGTAATACGTCCGAGAAGATATTCAGAAAATCACGAACCACCGGTATGTTACTAAGCTCGAGAGCAATCTTTCTTTTCAGGGCAAGATGATATGATCAAATGAGCGAGGACTTGACAAAATCCTAACTCATCAATCAAAGAGTGCACCAGGAAATAAGGACTAGGTAGCACAATCATCCTTAGGGCGATGATTCAAAAATCAACATGCTAAGAATGAGGTTATTGTCCATTAACTACCAAGCAACAAGGTTGCTAGGAGTATTGAATTCACACATCACGATTCACTTGTCGGCATTCCGGTTGCGACAACACGGAACCGAGGGATGAATAATGATGGCGAGAAGTATCACTACATCAAGAATTCATAAGAGCCGGTGCAATCCTCATGAAAATCCTGACATAAAGACGGTAATACTTCAGGGTAGAACAGAATCAAAAGCTGGGCTGGCATTTTGATCTGCGGAGCATGACTACCTTGATCCAATCCTAGATATGGATGAGGTACTGGAGTTCATTTCTCCTAGTCATTCTGGAATAGAATGGCTTGATGGACCACAAGAGTAATAGGTATCGATGAACGATTGCACGCATACTCTTGACTATCAATTGATAGACGAGGGCCAGAAAACAACTAAAGAGGGACAACTCAAAGGAACATATGATTTTCCAAGTTGTGGATGCATGGACTAGCATGTCGAACGAATTCAACATATTTCTTCCGGATAACCCATGCAGAAAGGTAGAACTGGCAGAGTCACAATATAGAATCGAGAACCCATCGAGAGCACTCTGATTGTGATCTTTCGATCAGCGAGGAACATCTGCCATAAACGGTTCATAGTATTTGGAAGAAGGAAATACCACGAACATCGAGGACTAATGCAAGGGTTACTAATAACCTAAAGGAACGAGCAAAACTATCAACATGAAGCAAGTAGGGTGAATCTCGGGTTCAAAACCCAGGAGTAGAATACCTACTACTAAGTGGCATCACGGGATGCTTTCGAGGATAAAGGCCAGAATCATCAGACTGGGACACAAATCATGGCTAAATTACTAGATGATCCCCTAAGACACCTAGGGTCATAATACCAGCTCCAACATATATGTCAAGGCAATAAAGTACCTCAACTCACCGATTAGTGTGGTTAATCTGGCCCAAAGGTACATCGAAACGAGGGAAAGGAATTTGCAAATTGCTTCAAACTATTTAGAAACCTGGGATGACTCGGACAGCATAATGGCTGTAAATGCTCAAAAGGTTTGGAGACATACTACAAAATGGTGGCATAACCACTCAAAAGCACAATATCAAGGTTTCGAGATCAACAATTAACATACAGAGGTAGTAGAAGCTGAACTGAGGCTTGAATCACCAATCTTATAAGTCTACGGATTAGTAACACGTGATCCTGATAGAAAGATGAGAAGCCTAGTTCCTTAACCCCGCAGGAAAGTTAAGATGACTCAGATCAGAAGGCATAAGGTATAAGGAGTAAAAAGAGCCTTACGTTCCATCCCACAATCAATTCCCTTATATAACTAAAGAATTTCTAGACTCAACTTCGACCAGTTTGGCTTGGTAATCCTACAGGCAGTCAAGCTCTGATACCAACGCTGTCAGGACCCCGACTCGATGCCACATAGGTCTAGCATGTAACACCTCATATCACTTTGCGGCCTCACGCACGGTATTCCCACGGGTGTCGCCTTACCTTTGCCCGGGACCGTTTGCGCCTTTTGGCACACGTATATGATAGTGTCGCTAGCACCCATATGATAAGGAGCCCGGGCTGACATGGCTAGTCGTAAACCCAAAGTGGCACAGACTTACAGGGACAGGCATCCATGACCCAGCATCGAACGTGTCGGTCATCAGCAAGTGGGTCCGGGCTGTAGCACTGGGCTAGCAGGACTCCGGTAAACCGGGCTGTAGCGGGCTAACAGGCCTCCGGTACTCAATGCGTGACATTTCCCCGAAGGGACAGACACAGGAACGAAGAAGGACACATGCCGGCCAGCCTAAGTGTTCCGGAGCAGTAGCAAGCTACCATGGCTCGGTGGAAACACTAGGAGACATTTCCCGGTAAGAGAGGCTACTAAGGATAAACAACTAGATAGTCAGATCCCACACATACCAAGCATTTCAATCATACACACAATATGCTCGATATGTGCAAATACAACAAGGCATCACAACATGACTCTACGACACAAGTAAGTATTCAATAGGCTCCGAGGAGCGAGATATTACAAACATGGGTCTCATGACCCAACAATCAGAGCATACAAGTCAAAACACAAGCGGAAGCTATCATGTCTGAGTACAGACATCTATAAATGAAAAAGGCTGAGAAGCCTGACTATCTATCAAATCCTGCCGAGGCACAAGATCGTAGCTGAGGTAACAAGCTAAACGTCGAAGTCCACGCGGAACTACTAGTGAGACCGAAGTCTCTCTGCAAAAACATGAAATAGGCAAACGTGAGTACAAATGTACCCAGCAAGACTTACATCAGAACTAACTACATATGCATCATTATCAACCAAGGGGATGGTGGGGTTTAACTGCAGCAAGCCAGCTTTGACTCGGTGGCTATCCTAAACTACGACTGCAAGTAACTCTTTGAGGTGGCGCACACGAGTCCACATATTCACCATATCAATACACCACTATGGATCCGCTCCCGTCTCCCTACGAGAACGCCATCCATAGCACTCACGCTTATCTTGCGTATTTTAGAGTATCCACTTTCACTTGTCTATGAACTGATATAAGCAACCCAGAAGTCCTTTACCGCGGACACGGCTATTCGAATAGATGATGTTAACCCTGCAGGGGTGTACTTCTTCATACATGTTTCCACCACTTAGCGTCTGCACACGACATGTGCTCGGCAGACTTCAAGCGAAAGCCGACGTGGGTGTAGACCACGACCTACCTAAACACTCAAGTCTCTAGTCCAGGTTTATCGCCTATTCGGGTTCCATCCATGAGGAGATCCGGCCGGAGTTTCGCTCACAGCCCCAAACGATGTGAACAGGGTTCCGTGACACCAAACGGGCGCCCGGTATACCCGGCCACGTGCCTACCGCATCACAGCCCACCCCTACGGTCAGCGCTGTCCACGGCCTCCAGCATACTACAAACACCAGAAACTACTTGCAACTCCTGGACAGAGGACAAGGGTGAATAAGAAGTCGAGCGGGGTCATATTTCAGGGCCCAATGTATGGTAGTAGCTGAATCATGGATCACAAACACAGAACTCAGTTCCTGAGGACGGCTTCAATGAGACAACCCACCATGTACTCCTACATGGCCTCTCACCGACACCTTTTACCAAATCGTGTTCACACACTTAGCTCACACACAGTAGGACATGTTCACACACCTCTGATTCATCCCCGATGAATCAGACCTGACTCAACTCTAAGCAGTAGCAGGCATGACAAACAAGCATGAATGAGTAGGCACAACAGGGCTCAAACAACTCCTACTCATGCTAGTGGGTTTCATCTATTTACTGTGGCAATGACAGGTCATGCAGAGGATAAAGGGGTTCAGCTACCGCAGCAAGTAACAGATGAATCGGTGTTGTCCTAATGCATTAAAAGAGAGCAGGAGCGAGAGAGTAGGATTGTATCGGAATGAACAAGGGGGTTTTGCTTGCCTGGCACTTCTGAAGATAATATAGTTCTTCATCGGTGTCATCGATCACATCGCCGGTACACGTCTATCGAGAGGGGACAATACCGGCAACAAAGAAGAACACAATCAATGCAATGCACAATATGATGCATGCTCATGACATGGCAATATGAATGTGTTTTGAGCTAATGCAACTAGCAACAGATTAAATGAAGTTGGTTTGAATACAAGATTCAAATTCAAACTCCATATGTGATTATTCAAATGCCATTTAATTGATTTGTGCTAAACAGCAGCTATAAGTTGTTCTAACATGCATGAAAATGGTACAGATGGATTCCTTGAATTTTTCTGATAATTTTTCATATATAAATTATTTAATTTGGAGTTACGGTTGAATTCCTATGAATTATTGAAGTTTAGGGCATTTTCTGAAATTTCCTGAATAATAATAATTCCAGTAATTCATTAATGCGTCAGCCTGACGTCAGTGTGACGTCAGCAGGTCAACAGGGGCTGGTCCGGGTCAAACCTGACGTTCGGGACCCACATGTCAGCTGCACAGTGATTTAACAGAGTTTAATTAACTTAACTAAATTGTTAGTCGGGTTAATTAAACGGTAGGGCCCACCTGTCAGTGGCCCTAGGCCTGGGTTAGCGGGGTGGTTAGGTCCTAATGACCGGCCACGTTGGATTCGCCGGCGGTTGGACGACGGCGACGACCCAGAGCGGCGGTGGCTCGCCGGAGTTGCGCCAGAGACGACGGATCGACGCGCCAAGGGCACCAGGAGGTAGCCCGTGCCCGTGCGCATGTAGGGGAACCAACGGGAGGTGCGGGGGTGGCCGGGGTTCGCCGGAGTGGAGCCCGAGGCGGCGGCCGGAGCTCGGGGGTTCGCGGGACCGGCGCTGCGGTGCACGGGAGGACGAGTGGTTAGGTGCTTTGGGTTCCTAAGGTTGCGGTGAGCACGCCGGTGGGCTCGGGAGCGCTCTGCGGTGGCTGTGGCCACGGCCACGCCATGGCCGGCGGCGAGGAGCAATCGGCTCCGGTGAAAAGGGCGGCTAGAGTACGGGAACGAGCGCGAGGAGGAGGGGGAATGGAAGAGTAGCTCACAGCGGATCTGGTGGAGGCAACGGCGAGGCCGGGGAGGGGCTGGAGCTCGCGAATCCTCGAAAGTTCGCCGGCGGCCGAAGGTTGGGGGCGAGCTTGAGGGCGACGCTGCAGGGCTTCCGGAGGGCCGTGGATCGGTGGGGAGGAAGGGGGGGTCGGGGCGGAGCTTCCTGGGGCGTCCGTGAGGCGTGGGGTGGCCGGTGGCCACGGTGGTTCTCGTCGGCGGTGGCGGGCGCGTTCGGTGAGGAGAACAGAGGAGGGGGAGAGTGTTCCGGGGAGAGAGAGGAGAGGGGCACGGGGAGAGTAGGAGAGGGTCGAGGGGGCCGCGTGGCGTCACCGGGGCGTCGAGGAGGAGCCAAGCAGGCTGGGAGGGAGGAGGTGGCCGGGGCGCGTGGCCGCGCGCGCCGGGCGCGTGCCCGTCCTCCTGGCAGAGGAGGAAGGCGACAGGGGGGGTAGCGGTGGCGGGCTGGGCCGCACAGGAGCTGGGCCGGCTGGGCTGAGAGGTGAGCGCCAGGTAAGTCCAGGTGGGTTCTCTCTCTCTTTTCTTATTTCTGTTCTTTTTTTTTGTATTTTGTTCTGTGTTGTTTTAGTTTAGTAAAATACTAAACCATTTTATAAAATCCTGAAAATAGTTATGTGGCTAGAACTAAAATATACCAAACCACATAAAATGTTCCAGTAGTATTGGACATATATTATTTATATGTCAAATATATATCCAATGCCAATAGTTATTTATTTAATTCAAAGGCCCAAAATAATTAACTCTGAGATACCAAAAATATTGTTTTGAGTTTTACCTCTTTGCAATATTTTCAGAGACTAAGAGGAACATTTTCTTGGACTTCTTTGAGAAGATTTTAATGTTGATCATTTTTAGAAGGTTTCTGAGGCTTTGAAAATCCCTCAATTCAAATTTCATTTGAATTAAAACATGATGCTCACATGAGGCCTAGCCTAGTGCATAACAGGACCAGGGATGTGACAACGGGAATCACAAACTTTGACACAAGTATTTCTACCAATCCACAATTACTCACTAGCATGACTCTAATATCACCATCTTTATATCTCAAAACAATAATAAGGAATCAAACTTCTCATAGTATTCAATGCACTTAATATGAAAGTTTTTATTATATCCCTCTTGGATGCCCATCATATTAGGACTCAATTCATAACCAAAGCAAATTACCATGCTTTTTAGAGACTCTCGAAATAATATAAGTGAAGCAAGAGAGTTCAATACTTTCTATAAAATAAAGCCACCACCGTGCTCTAAAAAGATATAAGTGAAGTACTAGAGCAAAATTGCCTAGCTCAAAAGATATAAGTGAAGCACATAGAGTATTCTAATAAATCACGATTCATGCGTGTCCCTCTCAAGAGGTATGTACTGCAAGGATGATTGTGGCAAACTAAAAAGCAAAGACTCATATCATACAAGACGCTCCAAGAAAAACACATATCATGTGGTGAATAAAAATATAGCCTCAAGTAAATTTACCGATAGACAAATACGAAAGAGGGGATGCCTTTCGGGGCATCCCCAAGCTTAGGCTCTTGGTTGTCCTTGAATATTACCTTGGGGGTGCCTTGGGAATCCCCAAGCTTAGGCTCTTTCCACTCCTTATTCTATAGTCCATCAAATCTTTACCCAAAACTTGAAAACTTCACAACACAAAACTCAACAGAAAACTCATGAGATCTGTTAGTATAAGAAAATAAAATCACCACTATTGGTGCTGTTGTGAACTCATTTTTTATTAATATTGGTGTAATATCTACTGTATTCCAACTTCTCCATGGTTCACACCCACCGATACTACCCATAGATTTATTAAAATAAGCAAACAACACATAGTAAATAGAATCTGTCAAAAACAGAATGGTCTGTAGCAATATGTAAGCTTTGAATACTTCTATAACTCCAAAAATTCTGAAAAATTAGGACAACAGAGGCATTTTCTATAACAATCTTGTGCAGAGAGAGTCAGTATTTTATGGCACTTCTGTGACTTCTAAAAATTCTGTGACTGGGAGCAAAAGTTTCTGTTTTTCAGCAAGATCAAATCAACCATCACCGTAAGCCATCCCAAATGTCTTACTTGGCACAAACACTAATGAAAACACCAAAACACAATTACTACAGAGGTAATAATGTGTATTTTATTCAATAATAGTAGCAAAAAAACACAAAAATAAAATTGGGGTGCCTCCCAACAAGCGCTATTGTTTAACGCCCCTAGCTAGGCATATTGCAATAGATCTAGGTATTGGCATAATAGTAAGGGAGATCATACATGCTCATCTCGTACTCTCTTCTTTCAGCGGCAAGTTTTCTTTGTGGTAAGCAAAAATAATCAAAATGGCTAAATTTGATAGGATAGGGATCCCTAAGATCGAGTGCGGGAGGAATAGGTTCCTCCTTCGGCCCCTCATTGTTTATAATCAACTCACCATTATAAGCTTTTCTTTGATGAAACGTCATAAGCTTATCTCCTAGAACGAACCCTAGCCCATTGTTTTGTATAGCAAAATTATCATTAAGTTCAGGGATCTTAACAACCAAAACCTCGGTAGGAACTCTTTTTCTCAAAGTTTCATTATAGGCAACATAATCAGGAGATTGCAAGCTCATTATTTCCTCCTGATTAAAAAGGATCTCCTCTTGGGAGGACAACCAACATTTATTTTGTAATGAGAAAACATTTGGCTAGCTTCTTTCATGATAAATCTAAACTCGTGAGCTAAAAATATAGTGGCGGCACGCTTAACATGAGAATGCTGAATATTAGAGAAGTCTAGGAAAATCCTTTGTATGCAAGCATGCATATGAACAAATTGTCTTTCAAGTTCAATCATGAGCAAAGTTGTAGCATTCGCAAGACTATTAGTTTTATTAAGAACAAATCCTCCTAACATAGGTAGCATGCCAGCACAAGTAAAGAAATCTTGAATAACACATTTTCCAATAATATTACCGCTACCTATGCGGAATTTTTTTGTATGCATGATAGTAGGTTCCTCATGAGGATCATTATTAGCAGAGTCATCAAAATCTTCCTCAAGATTACTAATATATTTTTCGATGAAAACCCCCTCAGATTCAGACATGGTGGCAACACAAACCGATCTAACAACTGGGCAAACAAAAAGTAAACGAAAAGACAAACGGAAGAAGGGTGAATAAAAGGGCAAATCTTTTTGTATTTTTCTAAAAATCATTTTAGAAGTGGGGGAGAGGAAAACGAGAGGTAAATGGAGAATAATGTAATGGAATAGATGAGAGTTTATGATAGGTACTTAGTAGGCTTGATGTAGACCTCCCCGATAACGGCACCAGAATTCTTCCTGCTACTTCTTGAGCTTGCATTGGTTTTTCCCTTGAAGAGGAAAGAGTGATGCAACAAAGTAGAGATAAGTATTTCCTCAGTTAGAGAACCAATGTATCAATCCAGTAGGAGGTACAAGCAAGTCCCCAATCTATGCACCTGCACAAAATATCAAACACTTGCACCCAACGCGATAAAGGGGTTGTCAGTCCCTTCACGGTCAATTGCAAAGGTGAGACCTGATAGAGATAGGTATAAAAGATTGCTAGAACGTAAAACAAAATAATAGTAAATAAATTGCAACAATGTATTTTTGGTATTTTTTGTTTATAGATCTAAAAATATATGATGGAAAATAGACCTGGGGGCCAGGTTTCACCAGAGGCTTCTCTCTTGAAGGCAAATAATACGGTGGGTGAACAAATTACTGTCGAGCAATTGATAGAAAAGCGTAAAGTTATGGCGATATCCAAGGCAATGATTATGCATATAGGCATCACGTCTGTGTCAAGTAGACCGAAACAATTCTGCATCTACTACTATTACTCCACACATCGACCGCTATCCAACATGCATCTAGAGTATTAAGTTTAAGAGAACAGAGTAACACTTTAAGTAAGATGACATGATGTAGAGGGATAAATTCAAGCAATATGATGAAAACCCCATCTTTTTATCGTTGATGGCAACAATACAATACGTGCCTCGCTACCCCTACTTTGTCATTGGGTGAGGACACCGCAAGATTGAACCCAAAACTAAGCACCTCTCCCATTGCAAGAAATACCAATCTAGTTGGCCAAACCAAACCGATAATTCAAAGAGAAATACAAAGATATCAAATCATGCATATAGGAATTCAGAGGAGATTCAAATAATATTCATAGATAATCTGATCATAATCCAAAATTCATCGGATCTCGACAAACACACCGCAAAAGAAGATTACATCGGATAAATCTCCAAGAACATCGAGGAGAACAAGGTATTGAGAATCAAAGAGAGAGAAGAAGCCATCTAGCTACTAGCTATGGACCAGTAGGTCTGAGGTAAACTACTCACGCTTCATTGGAAGGGTAATAGGGTTGATGTAGATGCCCTCCGTGATCGAATCCCCCTCCGACAGATCACCAAAAAAGGCCCCAAGATGGGATCTCACGGGAACAGAAGGTTGCAGCGGGGGAAAAGTATTTTCGTGGCTTGTTCTAAGGGTTCTGAAATATATGTGAATATATAGGCCAAGGAAGGAGGTCAGGGGGGCCACGAGGCGGCGACAAGCACTAGGGGCACGCCCCTGGCTTGCCGCCTCCTCGAGGGTCTTCTGACTTGGAATCCAAGTCCCACATGTGTCTTCTGGTCCAAGAAAAATCATCGCAAAAGTTTTATTCCGTTTGGACTCTGTTTGATATTCCTTTTCTGCGAAACTCAAAAAAAAGGAAAAAATAGAAACTGGCACTATGCTCTAGGTTAATATGTTAATCCCAAAATAATATAAAATAACATAACAATGCATATAAAACATCCAAAACAGATAATATAATAGCATGGAATAATAAAAAATTATAGATACGTTGAAGACGTATCACCAAGCCTAACATCTAAGACCCGAGGCTCCAACCAAGCCACTTGTCGGGTATGGGACACACACCGGTCTGGCAGCTCTCAGAGGCCGCCGCCGCCAACTGCCACCACTCCATCTTCAGAGCCGTACTGACGCATCAACCATGCCCGGTCTAGCTGCCGTCAACACCACCACGACGGCAGACAACACCACCGTCATGCACTCGTCCATCAACACATGCCCAACAATGAGACCCCGCTCCTCCATCCCGCTGAGACCCGTCGTTGTTGACGTGTCAGATGCAATGCCGCTCCTTCTTCGCGAACACCACATGCTGCCACTGGTCCCATCCCCTCCACCTGCAGTTCCTCTACACTCCCAACCGAGCTCCAATGCCCCTGACGACACCTCCAGGAAGATCATGACGCGAACAACACCGCTGCCGCCAGATCCGAAGAGGATTGAAGGTTTTCACCCGGTCGAGGATCGGGGTGGGTAGATTGGGTCCTCAGCTGTGCCTTCATGAAGGAAAGCGGCGCCCATGGGCGTCGCCACTGCCGGGCCGGCCAAACCGGCCAAGGTTTCCCCCGGACCCAAAGTACACCACCAATGCTCACCATCACCGGAGCCTACAGCCACAAACCACCGGGACGACGAGAGAGGCAGCAGGAGAAAGGGGAACCTCCAAATCTGACGCATCGGAGCACCGCTCCACGGCCGGACTCCACCAGCGACCCGCCGCCCGTGCTGCCGAGCACGCTGGCCAACGTCGCCAGCCGCCGCCGCCTCGTTGACATGGCCGCCGCCCAAGGATCCGCAGGCCACCGATGCGATACTCCGACCCGCAGGCCGATGGGATCGATCCGAGCGCTGAGATCCCCGTCACCACCTACCCCGGCGAGAGAGGGAAGGGAATGAGGGGAGGCGACACAGCGAAAGATCTGATCGCTCCCGAGTTGCCCCTAAAAATGGGAGAGATTTTTACTTTCCGGCCTCTGCACCAACTAGGGATGCATACAACCATTTTAGTACGAGTACCAAGATAAACATGGTCCTCAGAATTTTTTTAAATGAGTATCAAGATATTTCTTGATGAGTGGTTTCACCACACACCAAGCTTGATCCTCAATAAATGGGGAAATACCCATGTGCACCACCTATCAATTCTAGGAATTGAATTTGGATCGTTAAACTGCACAACCGCATGCCCAACTACTGAGCCAAGGCTCTCTTTGCGAAAAAAACTGGGGGAAGGGGGAGGGGGGATTTCACTTCCCCGGCCTCTGCATCAACTAAGGATGCATACAGCCTTTTAAGTATGCGTATTAGGATTTTTAATCTCAATTACACACCGAGGTTAGTCCTCAATGATAAATGCATGAGTATCAGAAAAGCCTGGTCCTTAAGAATAAATAGGAATCTAAATTCGCCTTCGTGAGAATTTAAACCCACATTTTGGTTTTTTGTACATCCACTCCCCAACCAGTTAAGTTAGGCTCACTTGCGCAACGGGATTGGCATCACAGCTTGGCTACTTGCCGTGCATCGTGCACATCAACATTCCATCGAACACGTCGTCTACAAGAGCCCATCTATCTGCTTCTGGATGATTTTGTACTAATTTGAGCCCACGCAAGTTAGTGGACTGGGTGGTTGCACTTTTGCATTTTCCAGGCTTGTGCATGAAGGTGAACCCAAGACGCAAGTTTTTGCACTGCAGGTGTCATGATCTCTTTTTCCATATGCATGCAGGGTGTGGCGTTTTCAGTCTTGCTCTAGCTTTTTTTTGGGGGCTATTTCTTTCCAGGACTCCGATTCGACATCGATATCATCACTTTGCTTTGCAGCAATCGCGATCAGCGCGTCTGATGTGTTAAGTTGTCCTCTTCTTCAACTGCCATGATGTTACGGCGTAGATGATAGGGGTCGTCGCCGCGGACCGCATCCGTCACCTCTTTCTAAGCTTCGCGCCTATAAATGGGCAGGATGCCCGTGATCTTCCTCTCCACCACCCGCGCATGTGGCATGCACTTGATCTACGATAGCTACTCTGTACTCAACGTGACATTGCAATGGACACGAGCACTGCCAACACCGATCCGCCCCCGTCTTCCGGCAAGACAAGCTTCCTCAAGACTTGTTTCAATGGAATCAATGCGCTCTCAGGTTAATAATCCCTACTAGCTAAATATCTTCCTCTGCATGTGATCTGAACGATCCTAATTTTAATTTCAGAAACAATTAGTTGGATAGGTCTATGTATACAGCCCAATGCTATTGCTAGCTAGTAGTTCAAGAAGCACTGTATATGTACAGGTTTTGATGCATGCATGCATGCACTTGATTAATTAATTGTTTGTTTGTGCTTGTGCATACGTGCATCCATGTAGGGGTTGGGCTGCTCTCGATTCCGTACGCACTGTCTCAGGGCGGATGGCTGAGCCTGATCGTCTTCATGGCCACCGCCATCACCTGCTTCTACACCGGGCTTCTCCTGCAGAGGTGCATGGACTCCAGCTCGCTCGTCAACACCTACCCGGACATCGGAGCCCACGCCTTCGGCCGGAGAGGCCGCCTCATCGTCGCCACCTTCATGTACCTCGAGCTCTACCTCGTCGCCATCGACTTCCTCATCCTGGAGGGGGACAACCTGCACAAGCTCTTCCCGGCGGCGAGCTTCCGGCTCGGCGCGCTCCATGTCAGCGGAAAGCACGCGTTCGTGCTGGCGGCCACGCTGGCCGTGCTGCCGACCACGTGGTTCAGCAGCCTCAACGTGCTCGCCTACGTCGCTGCCGGCGGTGCGCTGGCGTCCGTTCTTCTCATCGCCGCCGTCCTGTGGGTCGGGGTGTTCGACGGCGTCGGGTTCCGCGAGAGGGGCAGGCTGGTGCGTTGGGACAGCATGCCCAGCGCCATGAGCTTGTATTCCTTCTGCTTCAGTGGCCATGCCGTGTTTCCCATGATATACACGGGGATGAAAGACAGGAAGAGGTTCCCCATGGTACGTACGTCCCGTTGCAATGTTACGTTGAATTCTTGAAATCATGCCATGATTCATTATTTGCTACTCTCGGACATTTTACATTTGCTTCATGCCGCGCAGGTGCTGTCCCTGTGCTTCACCGTGAGCACACTCAGCTACGGCTTGATGGGCATCGTCGGGTACCTGATGTACGGCGACACGCTCAAATCCCAGATCACCCTCAACCTCCCGTCGGCGAGCGTGGCCGCCAAGGTGGCCATATACACGACGCTGGTGAACCCGCTGTCCAAGTACGCGCTGGTGGTCGCCCCCGTCGCCGAGGCCGCCGAGGGCGCGCTGGGCGTCGGCAAGAGCGCGCCCTTCCGCGCGCTCGTCAGGACGGTGCTCGTCTTCGGCACGGCTGTAGTCGCGCTGGCCGTGCCCTTTTTTGCCGACGTCGTGGGCCTCACGGGCGCTCTCCTCAGTTGCACGGCGACCATGCTGCTGCCGTGCCTGTGCTACCTCAAGGTCCGGTCAAAGATCGGCGGTGCCAGGGGTATGGGGTTGGAGACTGCAGCTTGCCTGGCCGTTGTCGCGATTGGCACCGCGATTGTTGGGCTGGGAACCTACAGTTCCGTGAAACAGATTGTAGGCAAGTTATGATTTAACAGAAGCAAAACCTGGGGGGTGGGAGCTTACCGCGATGCAAACTTACGAGAATTGTTACTTTTTGGACAATGTTTTTTTTTCCTCAAATACGCATAGCATGCATATCTTTCATTAATGAGTTATTTACCCAAAACCATCACATTATGAGTTAGGGTAACAGATCGGTACCACATTTGAGGCAGGGCACAAAAAACCACCAACAATGAGGCTAATCTGTAACGCGGAGCACTGGCGGTGGAATTTGGTCGCGAAAACAGCGAAACTGACAAGTTGGACCCGCATGTCGGGCTGACGTGGCGTGCGTATGTGGACAATTTACTGACTTGGACAATAGGTCCCACCTGTCAATGACTCAAGTATTTGTTTTTTTCTACTTCTACCTCCTTTTTTTATAGGCATTTCATCAAACATTTTGTGGGCACCCCGCAAGCCAGAGCGCCGCTGCCATGGCGTCGGCCATGAGCCTTCATGCGGTGGGGCGGGGCTGGGAGCTGCTCGTTGGCTGGCGCGCCGGCCTGAGCACGTGGCCGTCGACGCTCCATGGAGAAGCGGACTCCTGTTCGTCGGCCTGGGCACGCGGCGGGCTGGGTGCTCCTCGTCGGCCTTGGCGCGCGGCGGGGCTGGGCGCTGCTCGTCGGCCGGCGCGGCGAGGCTGGGCGCCGGCAGGCTGGGTGCTCCTCGTCGGCCTGGGCGCGCGGCGGGGCTGGGCCCTGCTCGTCGGCCGGCGTGGCGAGGCTGGGCGCGGCGCAGGCTAGGTGCTCCTCGTCGGCCTGGGCGCGCGGCGGGGTTGGGCGCTGCTCGTCGGCCGGCGCAGCGAGGCTGGGCGCTGCTCCTCGTCGGCCTGGGCACGCGGCGGGGCTGGGCGCTGCTCGTCGGCCGGCGCAGCGAGGCTGGGCGCGGCGCAGGCTGGGTGCTCCTCGTCGGCCTAGGCGCGCGGCGGGGTTGGGCGCTGCTCGTCGGTGGGCGCAGCAAGGCTGGGCGCTGCTCCTCGTCGGCCTGGGCACGCGGCCGCCGACGCTCCATGGAGAGGCGAACGTGCTAGCTGCTCGCTCTCTCCGGCACGAGAGGAAAATGAATGGCGCCTAAGAGCTGTTTGATGGAATGCCTCAAAGAGAGAGATTTGGGAAGAAGATGACTGTCTAGTCATTGACAGGTGGGGTCCGCATCTCATTTGCCACATCAGTTGGTCAATACGGTTAGTCGTCGCCACGTCAACCCGACATGTGGGGCCAACTTGTCAGTTTCGCTGTTTTCGCAAGCTTACCAGACTATCAGTGCTCCGCGTTACAAATTAGCCCCATTGTTGGTGGTTTTTTGTGCCCTGCCTTAAATGTGGTACCGATCTGTTACCCTAGCCCATAATGTGGTGGTTTTGGGTAAATAACTCTTCATTAATGGGGAAGAAAATGGTACAAGAAACCCTCTGCCAAGGGTGTTACACACCCACTCCACTCGTTATTTACATAACTCTACGTTTCGCTAGTGTCCCACCTATGTGAAGAAACGCCACTGCAGGGGGCCCGACACTTCCATGTTGCCTCCGCGGTTGGGGATATCTCTCTCCCCATGAACTTAGCGGCATATGCCGATCTGGCGGAGTATTGACCATCACGCTCCCAAGCCCACTTGACAACGTCCGGTATCCCTTCTTGGAGTTGTACGCCCTGTACTCATGTCCACATGGCTATGAATTCCATGAGTGTTGGCGCGTCGAGGCTCGGTCCGATGCTAGTTGCCCACATCCACTCTGCACTGCATCCTTAACCAGAAGCTGCTTGCGGATTCGGTTTGGTATCTTGGCATAGACTGTAGGTGCAAGCTCCTCCATCCGATATCCGTCCATCCATCGATCTTCCCAGAATAGGGCGCGTGTGCCATCTCCTAGCGTCGTTGTCATTGTCACATTGCATAGCTAGATGGATGCTTTCGGTACTGATATTGTGAACTCGCTCCATGGCCTCGTGTCATCAACGCGTGCCAGCCACGGCCAGCGGGCCTGCATTGCTGCGTTCATCCAGTCGATGTCCGGGATCCCGAGGCCTCCGGCCCATTTGGGTGTGCACACAGTGGGCCAAGCCACCGCGCAATTACCTCCGTTCTCCTCCGCCTTTCCACACCAAAGAAAACCGTGCAAGATTTTGTTAATTGCCGAAACTGTCTTCGCCGGGAGTTCCAGGGCCAGCATTGCGTGAACTGGCATCGCCGAGAGGATGGACTGGATGAGGATCAGCCTGCTGCTCTTTGGTAGGGTCGTGGCACGCCACGTTGGCAAGCATGCGGCAATATGGTCCACCAGTCCTTGGAGCTGTGCAGCTGATTGCTTCCGGATGGTCAGTGGCAATCTGAGATATTTGATTGGAAACCTGGCGAGGGAGCAGCCTAGTACACTTGTTACCTCTGCCATTTGCTCTTGTGTGCATCTGATTGGTAGGGTCGTGCTCTTTGCTAGATTGACATGAAGGCCGAAGGCTGTAGCAAACATGCCCAGTATCGATGTGCACGTGGTGAGATCCATCAGATGCGGTGTCAGAAAGATTATGACGTCATCCGCGAAGATTGACAGACGATTATTGAGTCTCATCGCCAATGGTGTGAGGAGGCCAAGCTCGGTTGCTCTATGAAACAGTCGTTGTAGTGGTTCCATGATCAAGATGAACAACATTGGCGAGAGCGGGTTTCCTTGCCTCAGGCCACATTTGATGTAAATTGGTTTGCTGGGTACCCCATTGAGCATGATCCTCGTGGAGGATGTTGCAAGTAGTCCCTAGATCCATACGATCCACCGTGTGCCAAACCCCATGATGTGCAATACCTCTAGTAGGAACGGCCATTGGACACAGTCGAAGGCTTTGGATATGTCGGGCTTCAGAAGTACCGTGGGGTCCTTCAAGGCATGTAGGCGTCGTGTCGTGCTTTGTACAAGCATGAAGTTTTCATGTAAGTATATTCCCTTTACGAAAGCTCTCTAGTGCTTCCCCACCAGGCATGGTAGACCCCCAACAAGTCTTGTGGCAAGAACCTTATCAAATAGCTTGATCGCTCCATGTACTAGACTGACTGGTCGATAGTCCCGTAATTCCTCTGCGCCATCCACCTTTGGCTGCAAAGACACCAACACTTTGTTAATGGCATGCATGCTGCGCATGTCGCCGCGGTAGGACGCGTCCAGGGCCCTCATCAAATCAAGCTTGATGATGTGCCAGTGGTAGGCATAGAACCTATTCATGAATCCTTCCGGTCCCGGTGCCTTGTCCGGTGGTAGGGCTTGGACTAACTTTTCCACTTCCTCCTCAGTAAACGACAATTCCAGATGCGATAAATCCCTCCTTGGCAAGCCTTGTTCCTCCATCCATAGTGACACGTCCCCAGTGTAGGTCGATCCCAGAAACCATTCGTAAAAACCATCCACTTCGGCGACAACTTGATCGTGGCCCGTTATTATCAACCCATCCTTCTTGATGGAGGTAATCATGTTCCTTCGTTGTCGGTGTCTTGCGTGTCGGTGGAAGAACTTTGTGTTGGCGTCCCCTTCCTTCAAGTGGAGCAGCCGGGATCTTTGCCTTGCTATACTTCTTTCCAAAGAGCACAAGCCTAGAAGCTTCTTTTTAGGGTCTTCCATACTTGGAGTTCCACCGCTGTCAGTGCTCTACTATCTGAGGCTTGGTCTAGCCTATATATGAGTTCCATGGCCATGAGTATTTGCATCTTCATATTGCCTATCCACCTGTCGCTCCATCCCTGTAGCTTTCTGGCCATTGCCCGAAGCTTCTTTTCGAGGACGATGAAGGGGTTTCCAGTAGCGGGGATCGAGTTCCACGCCGTATGAAAGGTCTCCATGAACCCCTCCGCACATGGCCAGAACGCCTCAAACCTGAAGCGATGCCCTATGTGGATGTTCGCGTGGAGTTCAATGAGCATCGAGCAGTGATCCGAGATGGATGTGCCCAACGCGAAGAGGAAACAAGACGGGTGAAGGCCATCCCAACAATTTGTGTTGAACACATGGTCTATCTTTGAAAGGATCAAGAAGAGGTGTCTAGAAGGGGGAGGGGGGGTTATTAGACCCTCAACAAGTAAAGATAGCAGTTTTGAAGTTTTTCATGTTGAGATTGGAAATTAGCACAATTTTAAGCATTCACAATACAATTAAAGTAAGCATGCAAAGAGTATATGAGGAGGTAAAGTAAAGCATGCAACTTGCAACAAAGTAAAGCGATGTGATTGGAGTGTCCAAACGCAATTGGAGACACGGAGATTTTTGGCGTGGTTCTGATAGGTGGTGCTATCGTACATCCACGTTGGTGGAGACTTCAATCGACGAAGGATAATGGTTGCGCGAGTCCACGGAGGGCTCCACCCACGAAGGGTCCACGAAGAAGCAACATTGTCTATCCCACCATGGCCCTCGCCCACGGAGGACTTGCCTCACTTGGGTAGATCTTCACGAAGTAGGCGATCTCCTTGCCCTTACAAACTCCTTGGTTCAACTCCACAATCTTGACGGAGGCTCCCAAGTGACACCTAACCAATCTTGGAGACACCACTCTCCAAAAGGTAATAGATGGTGTGTTGATGATGAACTCCTTGCTCTTGTGCTTCAAATGATAGTCTCCCCAACACTCAACTCTCTCTAATTGATTTGGCTATGGTGTAAAGAAGATTTGAGTGGAAAGCAACTTGGGGAAGGCTAGAGATCAAGATTCTTGTGGTTGGATTGGAATGTCTTGGTCTCAACACATGAGTAGGTGGTTCTCTCTCAGAAAATGAATGCTGGAAGTGTAGGGACATTTTGATAGCTCTGTCCACGAATCAAGAGTGGGTGGAGGGGTATATATAGCCTCCACACAAAATCTAGACGTTACACACAGATTCCCAAACTCGGTGAGACCGAATGGTGAAACTCGGTCAAACCGATCTGGTTCAAAATGTGAACGTTAGAGTTTTTCGTGGGACCGACAAGGTCAACTCGGTGGGACTGATGTGCTAGGGTTAGGATAAAACCTCAACTAGGTTTGATCGATTACACAAACTCGGTGAGACCGATTTTGGTAATAAGCAAACAGAGAATTGGTCAAGCAAACTCGGTGGGACCGATTGCATATTTCGGTGGGACTGAAATTGTTGCAACAGGCAATAGGGAGATTGCAAGCCCATCTCGATGAGACTGAGATCCCATCGGTGAGACTGGACTGGTTAGGGTTTTGTGGCAGTGGCTATGTAAAATGAACTCGGTGGCACCGGATAGATCAAATCGGTGGGGCCGAGTTTGACTTTTAGATTTAGGACATATGTGGAAGTGAGAAAATAGTTGAGAGCTTTGGAGCATATCACTAAGCAGTTTGAGCAAGCAAGTCATTAAGCAACACCTCATCCCCTTTTAATAGTATTGGCTTTCCTATGGACTCAATGTGATCTTGGATGACTAAAATGAAAATGTAGAGTCTTGAGCTTTTGCCAATGTTTGTCCTTAGCATCTTGAAGGGGTTCCACATCCTCTTGTCCATGCCACTCCAATGTTGAACTTATCTGAAATATACTAGATGAAAATATTAGTCCAACAAGAGATATGTTGACATTAATTACCAAAATCACCCAGGGAGCACTTTTGCTTTCAATCTCCCCCTTATTGGTAATTGATGACAACATACATCAAAGCTTTAGATAAGGATATAAGGAAATAGCCAGTAAAGCTTTGGAAAGACATGTAACATTCATTAGCTCCCCCTACATGTATGCAATCATGTGATTATGGAATATGAAAGCATGGGAATGCATAAGCATGACAGAGCAAGCAATGAGTTACATGTATCTTGGCTATATGAATCAGAGCAAATGGTGTAGATACTGGAAAGATATCTTCATGTTCATGAGTCTCTCTTGCAAACAATATATACCACACCAAGAGATCCTCATGCACATGAGTGTGATTCATATACTTACCTTGTGGTCTTGAACTAGCTTTGGAAGAGATGAACCTGAGTAAACACGGTTAGCTAACACAAGAACATCTACTAGACAGAGCAAGAGCGAGAGATCACAACAGTACCAAGACTAGGATGACATTTAGAGAGTGAGTACTAGGTACTCTAGTTGGTTATAGACATGTCCCCAAGAATAAAGATATGCAATGAATTCAAAAGATTTTCTTCCCTTAGGTGTCTTTCTCCCCCTGAATCTGACATTGGATAATGGGAGAATGTAGGGTAATAGAAAATCAGAGCAAACAAGAAAAACAGAGCAAAATAATCACAACATATACTATCATGTCTTTCCCCTCTTGAAGACATGAGACAACTTTTCCTCTTAAGAATAAGAAGCATCAGGAGAAGCTTTAGGTGTGCATTCTCTCTTATGTGATAAGCTTTGATGTGCTCTCTCTCCCCCTTTGACATTCCAAGAAGGGATCTTCTGGAGCATGAGTCAAGTAGGTTTGGTCCTTGAGTCACATTACAAAGCAACATGTAATGGGATGCTGGTAGAGGACAAGTATCATTGAGTGGAGCTGGAACAAATGTGCAGGATGCAAATGACAAAGTATTTTTCTCAGCATTGAAATCAGTAACACCGAGTTGTTATTTTCGGTGGCACCGAGATGGTTCGGTTTAGCCGAAGGAAACAAACCGGTGAGGTCGAGTTCAATCCATAGAGAAAACACTTGTCACCTCAGCTCACTTAGGCAAATAAGATCTCACAAGGATTTGCAAGTAATTAACTGAAGGATTTGCAATGAATTGGATGCAGGCAATGCAGAACATAACAAAGAAAAGAAAAGAAATCTAGATGAAGTTTTTTTGAAAAGGGGAAATGCAAGTAAGAGACAAATGTAAGAATACAGAGAAAGAAAAGAGAACTTCATCTAGAATTGGTCAGTGACATTGTCACCTATGTTAGAGGAGAGAATTCCTTATTTGGCCCTTTCTTAAAATTTGGTTCCCTATTTGGCCCAAATAAAAATTTCTTCCCTATTTGACAGCAAAAGTATTTTTTGTTCCTTATATGACATTTTCGCCCATTTTAGACGCTAACGGTGTTAAGTGTGAGGTGAAAAGACCATGTTGCCCCTGTAATATTTTTGTACCCAGGTCATCATCAATACAAAGAAAGAAGCAATAGGCCGGTGGCTGTGGCCACTGAATCTTGCGTGTTGATTGCCTCGTGTCTCGCGTGTTTTAGCCTGGTTTCGTACATAAGTAACGTAACTACCTGTGTACGTGCATGTACTAGGTTCACGTGGAATCAATCCACCTGGGTGCATGCCTGCTTGGTGTGAACGTGCACCTCAACTCCGGCGGAATCAACTTAGCTTGTCTCGACGGAACCAAGTTACGTGCCTGCAGATGACGACGCCCACGGCCGCTCCATCCAAGGCCTCACTCGTGAGCTCGGGCATCGTCGTGCTATATCCGACGACCGCGGGCACATTTTTAATCGTTTCTGCCACGAACCGCAAGCAATGCCGGCACCGTCCATGACTCATGTAGACGCGCCAGCGGCATCATGTCTGCATGGATGCCCAAGGCTGAGCCCGCCTTAGCGCCGTGGAACATATACACTCTGCAGCCGCATTCACAAATGATGGACTAACCAAATGGAGCATACATCCCTAAAACATGGATGAACTAATTGGCTTTTTACTACATCCAGGATAGTTACAAAATATAATAGGGGCATGACGGTCTTTTCGCCTTACTGTCAACACCGTTAGTGTCTAAAATGGACGGAAGTATCATATGGGGAACAAAAAATACTTTAGGTGTCAAATAGAGAAGAAAATTTTATTTTGGGCCAAATAGGGAACCAAATTTTAAGAAAGGATCAAATAAGGAATTCTCTCATGTTGGAGTATATTGAGATAGGAGTCAAGTGAAGACACTTGATCATAGGTCATACTCATCATTTAAGCTCAAAATGGGGTTGCCATTTTTTGTTTAAGCATTTTGATGTATTCTCATCTTGTTGAGTTGCTTTGACCCATGTCTTGGGGTAAAGCTTCTCTAAGATGGAAGGACATACCTTTGGTGGTGATGTTGATCTTGGTCATGTAGTTGAACTTGTGTAGGATGCTCAAAGTTAATGTAGTTCATCAAGAGTTGGGAGCACCACTTGTAATTGAAGTTTATCTACCTACATGGGTTAGTCTTGCAATGAAGAGCACTTGTGTATCCAAAATGACAATCATGAAATTTGATGTAGAGAAATTGTCAAAGGATATATTGAAAGGATTCGTGCTTCCTTGTCGTCAACCACCATATTGTAGAGACTTGGAGATGTAGAGATTGCTTAGAATGTGATTGAGTTGCAATCTCATAGAGTTGGGCTTATCCAAGTACCTACAAGGGTTGGATAGCATGCAAGCGTACAAGTATATCCAAGACATATGATCATCATCATAAGAGAATTGTCAAGGATTAGTCAAAGTAAGGCTCATGCCTTGCATGCATCCAAATGGGGTTTCTACTCCAAGTTTGAGGCATCAATGATGTTTAATTCACCTCTCAAACGGCAAAACACTTTCTCATCAAGCGGTTTGGTGAATATATCTGCCAATTGCTTATCGGTACGAACATGCTTAAGTTTGATATCTCCCTTAGCAACATGATCTCGAATGAAATGATGACAAACTTCAATATGCTTAGTTTGAGAATGTTGCATGGGATTATGAGCAATCTTAGTAGCACTCTCATTGTCACAAAGCAATGGAACATGTTTCACATATATCCCATAATCTTTAAGAGTTTGGGTCATCCAAAGTAATTGAGCACAACATGAACTAGCGGCAATGTATTCCGCTTCGGCGGTGGATAAGGATACCGAGTTTTGTTTCTTGGAGGACCAAGACACAAGAGATCTACCAAGCAATTGACAAGTACCCAAAGTGGACTTTCTATCAACCTTGTCACCGGCATAGTCCGAATCGGAGTAGCCAACAAGATCAAAAGAAGACCTCTTAGGATACCAAATGCCAAAGTTTGGTGCATGAATTAAGTATTTCACTATCCTTTTCACGGCCTTAAGATGACATTCTTTGGGGGCCGCTTGATATCGTGCACACATGCACACACTTTGCATGATATCAGGACGGGAGGCACATAGATATAACAATGAACCAATCATAGAGCGGTAGACCTTTTGGTCAACCGGTTCGCCATCCTTAGTCAAATCAAGATGTCCACTAGTAGGCATGGGGGTACTCATACCTTTGCATTCTTGCATGCTGAACTTCTTGAATAAGTCCTTGGTGTACTTTGTTTGAGAGATAAAGGTTCCCTCCTTAGTTTCCTTGATTTGCAAACCAATAAACAACTTGAGTTCACTCATCATAGACATCTCAAACTTCTCTGACATTAGCTTTCCAAACTTTTCACTAAAATGAGGGTTAGTTGAACCAAATATGATATCATCAACATAAATTTGGCACACAAACAATTCTCCATTAACCCTTTTAGTAAAGAGTGTAGAATCAATTTTACCAATTTCAAAGCCTTCTTCAATAAGAAATTTAGTCAAGCATTTATACCACACTCTAGGAGTTTGTTTAAGACCATAAAGAGCTTTGTGGAGTTTGTAAACATGGTCGGGTTTCTTGGGATTAACAAAGCCGGGAGGTTGTTTAACATAAAATTCCTCCTCAATTTCACCATTAAGAAAAGCACTTTTGATGTCCATTTGATATAAGGTGATGTCATGATGATTGGCATAAGCAAGTAAGATGCGAATGAACTCAAGTCTAGCAACGGGGGCATATGTCTCACCGTAGTCCATACCTTCGACTTGAGTGTAGCCTTGAGCGATGAGACGAGCCTTGTTGCGTACAAATTGTCCATCTTCATCTTGCTTGTTTCGAAACACCCATTTGGTTCCAATGACATTGTGCTTCTCATCGGGCTTTTCAACCAACGTCCACACTTGGTTCCTCTCAAAGTTGTGTAGCTCTTTGTGCATGGCATTTATCCAATCCAGATCTTCAAAAGCTTCTTCAACCTTCGTAGGTTCAATGCTAGAAATGAATGAGTAATGTTCACAAAAGTTAGCCAAACGAGTTTTAGAGCGAGTAATTCTGCCGGTTTGAATATCATCAAAGATTTGTTCGACGGGATGATCTATTGAGACTCTTGCTCGAACTCGTGAGAGTTTTTGTTTGGGTCGGGGTGGAACATCCTCTTCATTGTCTTGTTCTTCCTCTTGTCTTTCTTTGTTGTTGTTGGCGTTGTTGCTCTCCCGTGGAGGTGGAGAAGGAGGTCATCGAGGTTCATCTTGTTGTACATCCTCGTTTTCATCATCTTGATGTGTCCCACTCGTGGATGCCTCCAAGTCAACTTGTGGTTCACCTTGGCGTGAAGTTGAGGCTTCCACTTGGACGGACGAGGTACTCTCCTTCACCTCCGTTGGGCGAATCTTGCCAATAGACAAGTCTTGGATTACTTCCGAAGGATCTTTGTCACCTACATCAATTGGAAGTTGCTCTATTTGCGACTCGTTAAATTCATCAAACTTCACATCTACTGTCTCTTCAACCTTTCTTGTGAAATTGTTGTAGACACGGTAACTATGAGAGTTTGAGCCATAACCTAGTAGGAAGCCTTCATGAGATTTAGGAGCAAATTTCAAACGATGATGCTTATCAAGAATGTAGCACTTTGAGCCGAATACCTGAAAGTATCCAACTTGGGGTTTGTTACGGGTGATAAGCTCGTATGCCATCTTGCCAAGTAGCTTGTGAAGGTATAAACGATTCATTGCATGACAAGCTATCTCAACCGCTTCCGCCCAAAAGTGTTTTGGCGTCTTGTACTCATCAAGCATCGTTCTCACCATTTCGATGAGCGCCCGGTTCTTCCTCTCAACAACTCCATTTTGTTGAGGTGTGTACGTAGTCGAGAACTCAGGTGAAATCCCTTCTTCGTCAAGAAAGGTGTCCACATTTGCGTTCTTGAACTCCATTCCATTGTCGATGCGAACCTTCTTGATCTTCACTTCAAATTGGTTTTGGGCCTTCCTAGCGAAGTTTTTGAAGATCTTTTGGACCAGCTATTTATCATCAAGACAGAACACCCACGTAAATCTTGAAAAATCATCAACAATGCCCTGTCCAAATGAGTTACCACTGAAACTCTTGTAGGCATTGGGACCGAAAAGATCCATATGAAGTAGCTCGAGCGGTCTCCTTGTGGTCATGATGTTCTTCACGGGGTGGCTTCCTCCAACCTGGTTTCCTGCTTGGCAAGCACTGCAAAGTCTATCCTTGTCAAATATGACATCTTTAACTCCAAGAATATGATCATCTTTAATAAGCTTGTCAAGATTTCGCATGCCCACATGACCTAACTGTCTATGCCATAACCAGCCTTTAGAAGATTTAGCAATTAAGCAAGTTCTAGGTTGAGCCTTTTTAGTGAATCAACAATTCATAGATCACCTCTATGTATACCGGTAAAGACCATTTTATGATTATCTCTTCGAAACACTTGGCAATCTACTTCAGTAAATAGGACATTGAAACCTAAATCGGCTAGTCTAGATACAGAAAGTAAATTGTAGCCAAGAGATTCAACGAGCATAACATTTTGTATGGAGCTGTCATGTGAGATGGCCACCTTACGAAGGCCAACCACCTCACCCTTTGAGTTATCACCAAAAGTGACATACTTTCGTGGGTCATCGTTTTCAGCAAGCTCACGAAATATATCCTTGTCTCCGGTCATGTGATCGGTACATCCACTATCAAGAACCCATTCCTTTCCTCCAGCCATGTAGCCGCAAAGGTTAGCCATAAGTCCAAAGTGTCTCATAGCTTCAAGATCAAAGTCACTATCATCATCCTCATCATAGTATCCATGTTCAACATCGTCTTGCAAATGATCATTTCCTAGAGAGAGTGATTCATTAGATATATGATTTTGACAATGTTCATCTCTATGAATTCTAATGGCTTCAGAAATGATATTGCTAATGATTCTAACATCTCCTTTGGCACACATAAGGTCATGAAGCTCAAATAAACAATATCCAAATTTAGGATCATTGGGATTCATATTATTCAAAGTAATAGACTTGTGAAGAATCTCATCTAAGTTTTTCAAGAAATAATCCAGAAATCATTCCTCAAGAAATCTCCATATAGTATAAGCACAATCAAGAGTTGGCAAGTGACTAATCAAATTTCTAGGCAAACCTCTAGTGATAAGATTGATAGTTCTAAGATTGTGAATCATGTCAAGAGACTCATCAGGGATAGGATGCAAGTGGTCAACAAGGGGTTCACAAGAAGTAGTAATGTACTTGTTCAAGTGATATTCATGAAAAATTCCAAGCATCTCATTTTCCACTGACTATAGAATTCTCAATCAAGCATAGGCACTCTACGTCTAATACTCCCCAACGTAGACTCATCCATCTTCCTCAAATGGTGATTAAACAAAGCAATGGAGACCAATGCTCTGATACCAATTGAAAGGATCGAGAAGAGGTGTCTAGAGGGAGGGGGGTTATTAGACCCTTAACAAGTAAGATATCAGTTTTTAAGTATTTCAAGTTGAGGTTGGAAATTAGCACAATTTCAAGCATTCAA
Organism: Triticum aestivum; assembly: GCF_018294505.1. Classification (NCBI taxonomy): domain Eukaryota; kingdom Viridiplantae; phylum Streptophyta; class Magnoliopsida; order Poales; family Poaceae; genus Triticum; species Triticum aestivum. Next base: position 428,111,238 of record NC_057798.1, on the reverse strand, counting down.
AATACAATTCAAGCAAGCATGCAAAGAATATATGAGCAGCGGAAAGTAAAGCATGTAACTTACAAGAAAGTAAAGGGATGGGATTGGAGTGTGCAAACGCAATTGGAGACACGAAGATTTTTGGCGTGGTTCCGATAGGTGGTGCTATCGTACATCCATGTTGGTGGAGACTTCAACCGACGAAGGGTAATGGCTGTGCGAGTCCATGGAAGGCTCCACCCATGAAGGGTCCACAAAGAAGCAACCTTGTCTGTCCAACCATGGCCATCGCCCACGGAGGACTTGCCTCACTTGGGTAGATCTTCACGAAGTAGGCGATCTCCTTGCCCTTTCAAACTCCTTGGTTCAACTCCACAATCTTGATGGAGGCTCCCAAGTGACACCTAACCAATCTTGGAGACACCACTCTCCAAAAGGTAATAGATGGTGTGTTGATGATGAACTCCTTGCTCTTGTGCTTCAAATGGTAGTCTCCCCAACACTCAACTCTCTCTCTCTCTCACTGATTTGGCTATGGTGGAAAGAAGATTTGAGTAGAAAGTAACTTGGGGATGGCTAGAGATCAACATTCTTGTGGTTGGATTGGAATGTCTTGGTCTCAACACCTGAGTAGGTGGTTCTCTCTCAGAAAATGAATGTTGGAAGTGTAGGCACGTTCTGATGGCTCTCTCCACGAATGAAGAGTGAGTGGAGGGGTATATATAGCCTCCACACAAAATCTAGCCGTTACACACAAATTCCCAAACTTGATGAGACTGAATGGTGAAACTCGGTCAGACCGATCTGGTTCAAAATGTGAATGTTAGAGTTTTCCATGGGAACGACAAGGTCAACTCGGTGGGACCGATGTGATAGGGTTAGGGTAAAACCTCAACTCGGTTTGACCGATTACACAAACTCGGTGAGACCGATTTTGGTAATAAGCAAACGGAGAATTGGTCAAGCAAACTCGATGGGACTGATTGCATATTTTGATGTGACCGAAATTGTTGCAACAAGCAACAGAGAGAATGCAAGCCCATCTCGGTGAGACTAAGATCTCATCGGTGAGACCGAACTGATTGGGGTTTTGTGGCAGTGGCTATGTAAAATAAACTCGATGGCGCCGGATAGATCAAATCAGTGGGGCCGAGTTTGACTTTTAGGTTTAGGACATATGTGGAAGTGAGAAAATAGTTGAGAGCTTTGGAGCACATCACTAAACACTTTGAGCAAGCAAGCCATTAAGCAAGATCTCATCCCCTTTTAATAGTATTGGCTTCCCTATGTACTTAATGTGATCTTGGATCACTAAATTGAAAATGTAGAGTCTTGAGCTTTTGCCAATGTTTGTCCTTAGCATCTTGAAGGGGTTCCACATCCTCTTGTCCATGCCACTCCAATGTTGAACTTATCTGAAATATACTAGATGAAAATATTTGTCCAACAAGAGATATGTTGAGATTAATTACCAAAATCACCTAGGGAGCACTTGTGCTTTCAATCTTCTCCATGATGGCATTCTCTTGCTCATTCGACCATGTTACTTTCGGGCGCTGAGGTACAGCTCCTTTAGCTCCAACCTTTTCAAAGAAGACCGAAAGTGGCCTAACATCTGCATATTCACTGCAGTATTGTTCTTTTCACTCTCGTTTGCCAGGAGGTTGAAATCTCCCGCTACCACCCATGGTCCAGCATGCAAGTCACGTATTTCCACTAGTTCATCTAGGAATTCCACCTTCTCATGGTCGAGCTGTGGGCCATACACACATGTAAGCCACCACTCCGGTGTTCCACCTGGCTTAACCAACACCGTTAGTGTGTTTTGCGTGGTATATGGGTTAGGGATGACACTAGGAGCGCGTCCCAAGCAATGGCAATGCCCCCTCGTGTGCCATCAGTCGGCAAGTAATAGAAATTCTCGAATCTATTGCCGAGGCAGTGCCGAATGATATCCACCATTACAAGTTCTAGTTTGGTCTCTTGTAGGCATACTACCGCCGGGCTAGCCGCTTGCACCACTTGTCGTATTGCATTCCGCAGCACTGGTGAGTTTAACCCACACATGTTCCACACCAAGACTTTCAGAGGTTGAGTAGCCATGAGGAGAGGTCCACATGTGTCCGCGCGCCCCTGGTGATTAGGGGGCCACCACCGAGCCCGGCACCTCTTGCAGAGGTAGGACCGATGCCTCCCACCAAAAAAGAGCAAGGATTGTTGTGATGTGCGTGTCCGATAGTGGGTTGGAGAAGAGATCTATGTAGGCTTGGAGTGCTATATCTCCTATTGTTTCCCCCTCGTGTACAAGACACGGTTTGTGCATGATTGCCTGTTGTTGCTTGGATGTCGCTGAACCACGTCCAACTCCCTTTGTGATGCGCACGCTGCACCTGGGTGTAGTTGTCACGAGTTGTTACCATTTTTTAGGGCGTCGCTTATGTGTGTTGATAGTGTCCTTTGGTGGTTTGGCAATTAATGGAGTGATTGACCTGGCCACTTGCATGCAAAACTCTCCCAGCTTCTCCTCGGGTGTCTTTCTTAAATGCGCTTCAATGGACCCCGCACTCATAGTGGGGGCTGCATTGTGCACCGCTGATCGCGCAGGCGGTGCTCGCTCGGTTCCGTCCCCTTGTGAGAGTGAGACCCGAAAAGTGTCATGCCCAGGTCCCGCCATTTGTGTTAGCACGTCTGAGAACTCCTGCATGTGCGAATCAAACTGGCATGTGGTTCTCACGTCTGGTAACTACAGGCGTTCTAGATTGCGCCAGTCAAAATAAGCAATGTGGCCCTCCACAGTTGGTGTCATGGGATCTGTCCCATCTCCCCCAGGTCGGGATTCATTGGATTCGCCGCGGCTGCATGCCCACAGGAGTTCCCAGCCAATGGGTAGTCCTGGGGATCTCCTGTCACTTCCTCTTGTCTTGTCCTTCCCGGCCCAGTCCCCATCTGCAGCTTGAATGATCCAACCAAAACATGATAGCCCGTCGGGGCCGGGTCTGCTGTGGGCGGTCCCCCGTCTGCACCTCTGCCCGTTCCATCTGGCCCCTCCATCGAGCCAGGGTGACCAATGGTGGCGATCCCACATGACCGCATCTTATCTGGCCCCACTGATCTGGCTCGTGGCACGATGCGCCAGAGGATGCCGGTTGTGCAGCTCCTGATTGATCCACTAGGTTGTCCGCCTCCTCCACGATTCCTTGCAAGTTTGGCTTTTCCACGTGCTGGCTTGGGGTTGGACCCATTGCGTCCATGGTCAAGGTAGGGCCAACCACTCTGGGGCCGGTAGGGCCTTCCTCCTGATAGCCCAGATCATCACATCCACTTTGATGTCGCGAGGCACCTTTAGTTTGAAACTGCCCAGCGACCGCATTCGTTGCCGAAGTCGACGACGAGAATCCGGCCAACGGCGGCGAGGCGGCAGCCACTCCTATGTTCCACCCAGATCCACGGGCGCCCCGGTGGCCATATTGCTCCCCGCTTGTTCCATCATCAGCAGACCTAGAGGGGGCCCCCGGCGGGCTTCTCAGCGATGAGAGCTCTGGATCGTCATCCTCATCCACCACCGGCTCCGCCATCTTCGTGATCCTGACATTGCACCACATGGCTGACGAGCGCGTTGCTCGTGGCTGGTATCTGCGCCATTGCGTGTTAGGCTCCTCAATATACAGCCGCCATTGGCTTGGGATGCATTCCGGCCGGTTCGTGTGCAGCCACACCATGAAGCTTGACATGTCGTGCCGGCGAGCCGTGCTTTCCACCATGCCGACGACAAATCCCAGCCCCCGGAGCATAGAGTTTGTTGTCCGCCTTGTCCATGGGTGCGCTGGCACACCCACTAGCGCCAAGGGCACTGCTACCTCTTGAGCACTGCGTTAGTTTTCCCTTGAAGAGGAAAGGGTGATGCAGCAAACTAGCGTAAGTATTTCCCTCGGTTTTTGAGAACCAAGGTATCAATCCAGTAGGAGGCTCCTCAAAAGTCCCTCGTACCTACACAAACAAACAAGAACCTCGCAACCAATGCGATAAAAGGGGTTGTCAATCCCTTCACAGTAACTTGCAAAAGTGAGATCTGATAGAGATAAATAAGATAAGATAAATATTTTTGGTATTTTTATGATATAGATTGGAAAGTAAAGATGCAAAGAAAAGTAGATCAGAAACTTATATGATAAAAGATAGACCCAGGGGCCATAGGTTTCACTAGTGGCTTCTCTCAGGATAGCATAAGTATTATGGTGGGTTAACAAATTACTGTCGAGCAATTGATAGAAAAGTGCATAGTTATGAGATTATCTAGGCATGATCATGTATATAGGCATCACGTACGCAACAAGTAGATCGAAACGATTCTGCATCTACTACTATTACTCCACACATCGACCGACTCCTGGCTGCATCTAGAGTATTAAGTTCATAAGAAAAGAGGAACACATTAAGAAAGATGACATGATGTAGAGGGATAAACTCAAGCAATATGATATAAACCCCATCTTTTTATCCTCGATGGCAACATTACAATACGTGCCTTGCTGCCCCTGCTGTCACTGGCAAAGGACACTGCAAGATTGAACCCAAAGCTAAGCACTTCTCCCATTGCAAGAAAGATCAATCTAGTAGGCCAAACCAAATTGATAATTCGAAGAGACTTGCAAAGATAACCAATCACACATAAAAGAATTCAGAGGAGATTCAAATACTTCTCATAGATAAACTTGATCATAAACCCACAATTCATCGGATCTCGACAAACACACCGCAAAAAGAGTTACATCCAATAGATCTCCAAGAAGATCTAGGAGAAATTTGTATTGAGATTCAAAGAGAGAGAAGAAGCCATGTAGCTAATAACTATGGACCCGAAGGTCTATGGTAAACTACTCACAACTCATCGTAGAGGCCTTGGAGATGATGTAGAGGCCCTCCATGGTCGATTCCCCCTCCGGCGGAGCGCCGACAAAGGCTCCAAGATGGTATCTCGCGGATACAGAAGGTTGCGGTGGTGGAATTAGGTTTTCGTGGTGCTCCTGGATGTTCTCGGGGTACGTGGATATATATAGGAGGAAGAATTAGGTCGGTGGAGCCACGAAGGGCCCACGAGGGTGGGGGGCGCGCCCACCCACATAGGGCGCGCCGGGCACCCTCGTGGCTGCCTCGTTCGCTGCTTGATGTCCACTCCAAGTCTCCTGGTTTGCAATTGTTCCAAAAAGATCGCTCCCGAAGGTTTCATCCCGTTTGGGATCCCTTTGATATTCCTTTTCTTCGAAACACTAAAATAGGCAAAAAAACAGCAATTTTGGTTGGGCCTCCGGCTAGTAGGTTAGTCCCAAAAATGATATGAAAGTGTAGGGTAAAGCCCATAAACATCCAAAACGGGTAATATAATAGCATGGAACAATCAAAAATTATAGATACGTTGGAGACAGATCAGTCACGAGGAACGGGAGCGAGGTGCTAGTGTCCTGTGCTTGTCGTAGCCATGGCCGTAGGCACAGGGAGAAACCGACCAGGGAGGACAGAGACAGACCACCCTGGCAAACCATCCTGTCTCGAACACTCCGATCTCTACAGAGAACAAGGAAATCCTTCGGGTAAAATGGCCGAATTAACATGTCTTGTGGGCTAATGCGGAACACCTCATGCAGCACTGTGGCGACCGCGGCCAGGTGGACATCCGGCCTGGTGCCGATGATGGTGACCATGACCGCCAAGGACAGTTCTGCTTCCACTCCACCATAGGTCCACGTCTTCTTCCATGTAGTAGCACTCCACCTCCTCCATCGTCCCATGGTGCGGGTGCGAGTGCCGGTGCGGGCACATGCACTGCCTCCAGCTCAAAGGGGACCGAGAAGCCAGGGCCTGCGGTGTTCCCTGCCGGTCCGGCGCGCACCACCTCACTCCATAGCCGGATGATCCTGACGGCACCAGACAACGGTGGGCCTGTCGGGGGAGGGGAAATCGACGGGTGTGGGTGTGCTGCTTGGTGGCTGCAGCAAGGCGACAAGGGGCGCGTGAGGGGGGAGGGGGCACCGGCAGCCCACGCCCCTGACCATCAACCAGATGTTATTCAGCGAATGTTCACTAGGATGGAATTTGCGAATGTTTTTCGCAACAATTTATGTTGCTGGAGTGTGACAATATCTTCAAGCAAACAAGGCAAATTTCACAGCAAAATCCCTTCGTTTTAAGATGTTTCCATGTGTTTCCGAAGAAATTGTCATGTGTGTTTGAAAAACATGCCATAAAAAACGTTCGTAAATGTCATCCTCCCCAGGCAACGTTCGCTGGTTATTGTGGTCCTATTTTCTATAAATAATATGTGAAATATCGTTATCTATTATGGAAAATTGTGTTTTCTAAATATATACTATTTTGCAATCGATTGAATTCTTTTGGGCTTCATCCGAACTTATGTCTGCTCAGTTCAGCATCGCATTTTTTGGATCAACCATCTTGTTGTCTTCATATTAGGTCGAGGTTAGCATGGTGTTATTCGGGTTGCCCCTTGAGCGACACGCTCTTTGTATTTTTTGAGTCCTTATTTTTGAATAATTTCTCTCTCTCATTGCTCTATCCATCTAGAATCTCTCAAAGTCTAGGCAGAGGTCAGTGAGAACGACAGAGTGGGGGGAGGGAAGCCGACCTTCATGGTGATTTTAACATCTAAGTCATTGATTGTTGTGGATTTCAGCTAAAGTGTCTCTATTGGGGTCGAATTTAGCTTATGAGTGTTACCTTCATGTTTGTTTCTAGTATCACCCGTGTTTATGTCTCCATTATCCCCCCATTCAATCCTTTTTGTGAGTATTTTGTGCGGCTTTTCATGCATTTCGTAGGTTGGTAGATTGTGGTTATCTTGTTCATAATTGGGATTTGGGGTTCTTCAGTTGCTTTGCAAATTTTTCAGGTTGATTTATAGGTTTTTCCATTAATCTTATCATGCTTCTCTCCTTAGATGTATGCATGGTATTCTCACATTTTTTGTATGATTTGAGGTTCTTTCGTTTTTTACATTTCACTTGATTTCGTCTTTTTTATTAAGATGGCCATGTATCTCTTGTTAGCATTGAGCCAGATGGTCTTGTTAGGGGTAATTTACGTCGTGTTCATGCGTTTGTTATGGAAACATAGCTACCTTTACTTGTTGGGTATTTTCACCCTTGTTATGATACTTAGCAAGAGTGAGTGGTTGTAGTATGTAATGCTTTGTTGCACATGCTTTAAGGCATGATCTATCATATTAATAGCTATCTTTTTTTCTGCTTTTACCTCCATAGGTTCAATAGTTAGGCTGTTGTATATAGTTCTTTTCATGTATGTAAGTTCATAGACTGTACAGTGTATTGTTATTTCTTTTGGTATACATAACTTTTTGGTTCCTGATACTCATATTTGAGTAGGCTAATGTGTGTATTCACTCGTGTAGTGTTTATTTTTATATGAAGTTTTCTATCGGCCCTAGATGAATTATTCTTGAAAATTTTAGTTACTTCTTTGCAGGTCCATACTTTAAAGCCTTTAGTCTGTGAATATACACATGAATGTATTTAGTTTTATTTGTTTGTCCAATTTGTATCGATAGTCGGACACTTTTCTGTGTTTCTTTATAATGTGGATCTTTGTTCCCTCTTTTTTGTTCTTTATGGCATGTAATCCGTTGATGAGTTTATTTATAGTTGAGCTTTGATTATTATAATTTCACTTTATGTTTATATTTTTTTTGAATAAGACTGGTGTAATGGGTAGACATGTTGGAAATATGCCCTAGAGGCAATAATGGAGTTGTTATTATCATATTTCCTTATTACTGATAAATTTTTATTCTCCATGCTATAATTTCATTGATCGGGAACTTAAATATATGTGTGAATAGATAAACAGACACTGCGTCCCTACTAAGGCTCTACTAGACAAACTCGTTGATTAGAGATGGTTAAGGTTTCCTAACCATAGACATGAGTTGTCATTTAATAATGGGATCACATCATTAGAAGAATGATATGATGGACATACCAACCGTAAACTTAGCATCTCATCGTGTCACTTAGTTTAATTGCTACAACTTTCTTCATGTCAAGTATCTATTACTTAGACCATGAGATCATGCCACTCCCTAATACCGTAAGAATACTTTGTGGGTAATCAAACATCACTCCGTAAATGGTTTATCATAAAGGTGCTCTATAAGTATCTCGGAAAGTGTTTTTCGGTTGCATGGATCGAGATTAGGACCACTACGTAAAGTCATCCCCTCGAGATGGAGTGCCAACTTCAACAGAATGGGCCAGGGAGTCTGGTGGGTCCTCTAATATTGATAGATGGCAAAACAAAATTAGAAACTTGCGCCAGTTCTTGAGAGGATGGGCCAAGAATCAGAGTGATATATATAAAGTTGAAAAGGAGAGACTGATATAAATTATTAATGAGCTCGATTTGAGAGTGAATCCACACTTCTTAATATGTCTGGCCGGAATATTAAGAACGAGGCGGAGAAGAAGTTACAAGCTCTTATGAGAGAGGAGGAGATAAAATGGGCGCTTAGAGTGAAGGTTTCTAACATCGTCCAAGGGGATGATAATACCCAATTCTTCCACATAATAGCTAATTGGAAGCATAGAAAGAAGAAAACAATTCAACTTGAACAAGATGAGAGTACAATTGTAGGGCATGGGAACCTAAAATTGTACATCTCCAATTATTATAAGGAGCTTTTCGGGGCACCCGAAGAAATTTTTGTGTCTTTAGATGAGAGCGCGATCAAGGATATACCTCAGCTCAACTCAGATGAGAATGAGGTGTTGTCTGCTTGGTTCACTGAGAAAGAGGCGTTTGACGCAATAACACAAATGAAACAAAATAAGTCCCCCGGACCGGATGGGTTCCCGGCAGAATTTTATAAGAGATATTGACATATCCTTAAGGGAGATCTTATGCCTATGTTCCATGACTTGTTCGAAGGTCACTTATAACTATTTCACCTAAATTTTGGAACCATAATGTTGTTGCCAAAGAAGGTGGAAGCTATTTGCATTGAGCAATTCATGACGATCTGTCTTCTCAATGTAAGCTTTAAGATTTTCACCAAGGTTGGTACGAACAGGTTAACGCGGATTGCCCATTCGGTAGTTCAACCAACCCAAACTGCTTTCATGCCAGGGCGCCACATCCTAGAAGGGGTTGTTGTCCTACATGAAACTCTTCATGAAATCCATACGGAAAAACTAGATGGTGTTGTCTTCAAAGTGGATTTTGAGAAAGTGTATAAGGTCAAATAGACCTTCCTCCAAGAAGCCTTATGTATGAAGGGGTTCAATGAGTCTTGGAGGTCTCAGGTGGACTCATTCATACAGAAAGACAGTGTTGGAATAAAACTAAAGATGACACAGGGCATTATTTCCAGACACATAAGGGGTTAAAACAGGGGGATTCCATGTCTCCCGTGCTGTTCAACATAGTAGCGAATATGTTGGCAGTCCTTACTGGTCGAGCTAAAGAGATTGGCCAAGTAGGAGGACTTGTCCCCCACCTTATAGAGGGGGGTGTCTCCATTCTACACTGCGCGGATGACATTATTATTTTCATGGAACACGATCTCGCGAAAGCTAGAAATATGAAGCTTGTGTGATGCCTATTCGAGCAATTGTCTGGACTAAAAATAAACTTTAACAAAAGCGAATTGTTCTGTTTCGGGAGAGCGAAAGAGGAACAAGATGATTACAGAAAATTGTTCGGATGTGAAATGTGATCCTTACCGTTTAGTTATCAAGGGATCCCAATTCATCATAGGAGATTAACGAGCAAGGAATGGAAATTTACAGAAGATAGATTTGAAAAAATACTAAGCTACTGGAAAGGCAAGCTAATGTCTTACGAGGTCGGCTGGTTTTTATAAATTCTATTTTGACGGGCCAGTCGATGTTCCTTTTATCTTTCTTTAAAGTGTCGGTAGGGGTACAAAAAAGATTAGACCACTATCGATCTCGTTTCTTTTGGCAATGTGATGAGGCTAAGAAGAAATACAGATTGGCAAGATGGGATATTATTTGCAGACCAAAGGACTGACATGCGTTAGTGATTGAGAATTTATAAGTAAAGAATATATGCTTTCTTAGCAAATGGTTGTACAGACTATCTGTTGAGACCGAGGGTATGTGGGTACAAATCTTGCGGAATAAGTACCTACGCTCTAATACTTTGGCCCAGGTTACCGTTAAGCCTACGGACTCGCCTTTTTGGAAGGGGTTAATGAGGACAAAGGTAACCTTCTTCCAACGTGTGAAGTTTGTAGTAGGTAATGGCTAGGGGAGATGCCCTTGGCTTTGTAATATGCTTGCCTATATAATATTTTGCAACGTAAGGATGACTATGTCGCCACTGTATTAAATTTGGTACCGCTTAATATCCAATTTAGGAGATCCCTCGTGGGGGAATGTTGGAATGCTTGGTTGCACCTGGTCCACAGGTTGATGGATGTTCAACTATCGGACCATATGGATACGATTCACTCGAAGTTAGCTGCGAATGGAACCCTTTTAGTGAAATATATGTATTTGGACTTAATTGACTCCGGGTCATTGTTAAGATCATTGCATATATAGAAGATTAAAATTCTGCTTCGAATAAAAATCTTCATGTGGTTCGTATGCAAAGGAGTCATTCTGACCAAAGATAACTTGGTGAAAAGAAGTTCGGCTGGTACTTCCAGATGTTGTTATTGTGATCAAAATGAAACAATTAAACACCTCTTTCTCGAGTGTCCACTTGCAAAATTAGCATGGTGCCTAATACATATAGATTTTAACGTTCATCCCCCAACGAGCATAACCACGTTATTTGGGATGTGGCTTAATGGAGTGGACGTACATATAGCAAAACATATTTGGATAGGGATATGTGCACTATTTCTGGCTATATGGAACACTAAAAATGATTTGATTTTTTAATGGGACAAACTTCACTAATTTTGTGCAGGTTATCTACAGAGCTACAGCTTGGATCCGTACGTGGTCGTTACTCACTCATGCAGACTCCAGGGAGCTTTTGGTTATTGGGTGCAACCGTTGGGAGACGGTAGCACGACCTATCTTCAGCCGGTTTGGATGGCGAGCTAATAATAGGCTAGGTGTATAGGTATCGTAGCTTATTCTTTATTGCGAGATGTTGCATCTTTTTTATCTTCTCTTTCGATTTGCGCTTAGGCTGTGAGCTTTTTGTGGATCTAAGACTTTGTTACACTACTTTTTAATAATATGGGTGCATGCATTGATTGATGCACAGGCCAGGGGCATTCCTCCTTTTCAAAAAAAATCTAGACTTCCCTCTTGATTGCCCACCTCCATACTCGATGAGTTGATGATACGTCTCCAACGTATCTATAATTTATGAAGTATTCATGCTATTATATTATCTGTTTTGGATGTTTAATGGGCTTTATTATGCACTTTTATATTATTTTTGGGACTAACCTATTAACCAGAGGCCCAATCCAAATTGCTATTTTTTTGCCTATTTCAGTGTTTCGCAAAAAAGGAATATCAAACGAAGTCCAAACGGAATGAAACCTTCGGCAGAGTTATTTTTGGAACAAACGTGATCCAGAGGACTTGGAGAGGACATCAAGAAAGAAGCAAGGAGGCCACGAGGCAAGGAGGCGCGCCTGCCCCCTGGGCGCGCCCCCCATCCTCGTGGGCCCCTCACAGCTCCACCGACCTACTTCTTCCTCCTATATATACCCATATACCCCGAAAACATCCAGGAGCACCATAGATCAGGAGTTTCGCTGCCGCAGGCCTCTATAGCCACCAAAAACCAATCGGGACCCTATTCCGGCACCCTGTCGGAGGGGGGATCCCTCACTGGTGGCCATCTTCATCATCCTAGGGCCCTCCATGACGAGGAGGGAGTAGTTCAGCCTCGGGGCTGAGGGTATGTACCAGTAGCTATGTGTTTGATCTCTCTCTCTCGTGTTCTTGATATGGCACGATCTTGATGTATCGCGAGCTTTGCTATTATAGTTGGATCTTACGATGTTTCTCCCCCTATACTCTCTTGTAATGGATTGAGTTTTCCCTTTGAAGTTATCTTATCGGATTGAGTCTTTAAGAATTTGAGAACACTTGATGTATGTCTTGCATGTGCTTATCTGTGGTGACAATGGGATATTCACGTGACCTACTTGATGTACATTTTGGTGATCAACTTGCGGGTTCAGTGACCTTGTGAACTTATGCATATGGGTTGGCACACGTTTTCGTCTAGACTCTTCGGTAGGAACTTTGGGGCACTCTTTGAAGTTCTTTGTGTTGGTTGAATAGATGAATCTGAGATTGTGTGATGCATATCGTATAATCATGCCCACGGATACTTGAGGTGACATTGGAGTATCTAGGTGACATTAGGGTTTTGGTTGATTTGTGTCTTAAGGTGTTATTCTAGTACGAACTCTATGATAGATCGAACGGAAAGAATAGCTTCGTGTTATTTTACTACAGACTCTTGAATAGATCGACCAGAAAGGATAACTTTGAGGTGGTTTTGTACCCTACAATAATCTCTTCGTTTGTTCCCCGCTATTAGTGACTTTGGAGTGGCTCTTTGTTGCATGTTGAGGGATAGTTATATGATCCAATTATGTTATTATTGTTGAGAGAACTTGCACTAGTGGAAGTCTGAACCCTAGGCCTTGTTTCCTAGCATTGCAATACCGTTTCTGCTCACTTTTATCATTAGTTACCTTGCTGTTTTTATATTTCCAGATTACAAAAACCTATATCTACCATCCATATTGCACTTGTATCACCATCTCTTCACTGAACTAGTGCACCTATACAATTTACCATTGTATTGGGTGTGTTGGGGACACAAGAGACTCTTTGTTATTTGGTTGCAGGGTTGCTTGAGAGAGACCATCTTCATCCTACGCCTCCCATGGATTGATAAACCTTAGGTCATCCACTTGAGGTAAATTTGCTACTGTCCTACAAGCCTGTACACTTGGAGGCCCAACAACGTCTATAAGAAGAAGGTTGCATAGTAGACATCAAGCTCTTTTCTGGCGCCGTTGCCGGGGAGGTGAGTGCTTGAAGGTATATCTTTAGATCTTGCAATCGAATCTTTTAGTTTCTTGTTTTATCGCTAGTTTAGTTTATAAAAGAAAACAACAAAAAATGGAATTAAGGGTGCCTCATATGCTTCATCTTTTTAATGTCTTTCGTGAAAATGATGGGAAGGAAAATTGTGCTCAAGTACTAGAAGAAGAATTACATAGAATGCTTGGCATAAAATATGTGAATGATGAGCATGATTGCAATGTTGTTAGTATGAATTCTTTGAATACCTATGATGCTAATGATATGCAAAGCCACAAGCTTGGGGATGCTATGTTTGATGAAGATGATATTTTTTGTCCCTCAAGTTTTGATGAGCAAATTTATTATGGTAAAAGCATGCCTCCTATTTATGATGATTATTGTGATGACACATATGCCATAAAGAATAAACATAACCATGAAACTTGTCATCATGATTTTAATTTTCAATTGGATTATGCTTCACATGATAGTTATTTTGTTGAGTTTGCTCCCACTACTATTGATGAGAATAAATTTGCTTACGTGGAGAGTAGTAAAATTTCTATGCTTGTAGATCATGAAAATAATGCTTTAGGTGATGTTTATATTGTTGAATTCATTCATTATGCTACTGAAAATTATTATGAGGGAGGAATATATGCTTGTACGAATTGCAATAATATCAAGTTTCCTCTCTATGTGCTTAAAGTTTTGAAGTTATGCTTGTTTTGCCTTCCTATGCTAGTTGATTATTGTTCCCATAAGTTGTTTGCCCACAAAATCCCTATGCATAGGAAGTGGATTAGACTTAAATGTGTTAGTAATATTCTTCATGATGCCCTCTTTATGTTTCAATTCTTATCTTTTATGCAAGCATCATTGAAATCATCATGCCTAGCTAAAAGGCATTAAAGAAAAGCACTTGTTGGGAGACAACCCAATATTTACCTTTACTATTTTTTGTGTTCACATGTTTATGCTACTGTAGTAATCATGTTTTATAGCTTTCGTTTCAATAAAGTGCCAAGTAAGACCTTTAGGATAGCTTACGGTGATAGTTGTGTTGATCCTGCTGAAAATCAGAAACTTTTGCATCCAGTAAATTGGTTTTTATAATTCACAGAAACGTTATTTTGATCTGATTCGTTTTTCTATAGATTGTTACACAAATTTCTCAGGTTTTCCTAATTTGGTAGAGTTTTTTGACTTACAGAAGTATTCTAGAGTTACAGATTACTACAGACTATTTTGTTTTTGACAGATTCTGTTTTCTATGTGTTGTTTGCTTATTTTGATGAATCTATGAGTAGTATCGGAGGGTATGAATCATAGATAAGTTGGAATACAGTAGATGTTACACCAATATGAATTTAGAATGAGTTCACAACAGTACCTAAGTGGTGATTTATTTTCTTATACTAACGGAGCTTACGAGTTTTCTGTTGAGTTTTGTGTTGTGAAGTTTTCAAGTTTTGGGTAAAGATTCGATGGACTATGGAATAAGGAGTGGCAAGAGACTAATCTTGGGGATACCCAAGGCACCCCAAGGTAATATTCAAGGACAACCAAGAGCCTAAGCTTGGGGATGCCCCGGATGGCATCCCCTCTTTCGTCTTCGTTCATCGGTAACTTTACTTGGAGCTATATTTTTATTCACCACATGATATGTGTTTTGCTTGGAGCGTCATTTTATTTTGTTAGTATTTTCTTGCTGTTATTTATAATAATGTTTTGCATCTCTATTTTCAATAAAAGTGGCAATGATAGCCTTTGCCGTGCTTATTTTGCAAGTATACTTGTTGCTGTTTGAAAACAGAAAGTTTATCGATGTTGCAAAAATTCCCTAGAAAAGTCAGAATGTGATAAATTGTTGAAACTTTTTGAAAAATAAGCTCTGATAAATTTTCTACAGTGTAGGATTTTTTTTCATAATTTTTGGAGTTAGGGAAGTATGATGAATCTTGCATTCTTTACAGACTGTACTGTTTTGGCAGATCGCTGTTATGTTCGCATTGTTTGCATATGTTTGCTTGTTTAATGATTCTATTTGAGGATAGGTGTATTAAATATGAAGAGGCATTTAGTATGAAATGTTGAATAATAATTTAATGATTTGTTGCAGTAGAAAATGATAAGGTTTTTGCATTGGTTTATACTAACTTATCTCACGAGTTCTTGTTGAGTTTGGTGTGGATGAAGCTTTTGAGATTTAGGAAACCGTGATATGAGAGGAATTAAGGAGACACGGAAGCTCAAGCTTGGGGATGCCTAAGGCACCCCAAGATAATATTCCAAGAAGTCTCAAGCATCTAAGCTTGGGGATGCCCCGGTAGGCATCCCACCTTTCTTCTTCAACAATTATCGGTTAGTATTGGTTGAACCTAAGTTTTTGCTTCTTGACATGATGTGTGCTATCCTTGAAATGTCATTTTGTTTTGTTTTGCTTGCTGTTTGAATAAAATACCAAGATATGAAATTCTTAAATGTTAGAGAGTCTTCACATAGTTGCATAATTATTCAACTGCTCATTGATCTTCACTTATATCTTTTTGGAGTAGTTTGTCATTTACTCGTATTCTTCACTTATATCCTATGAGAAAATGGTTGAATGATTTGAATATCATAAATCTGAAATTATATATGTTTCATATGCTTATACCATGGGGAGTAATGACTTCACATATAAGAAGTAGAGGTGGTAAATTTATTGAAAGTTAGCAAACATAGTATTGGTCACTTGAACAATTCTTGAAAGAATATTGAAGGAAGAGAGATTTCACATATAAATATACTATCTTGGACATCTTCTATGATTGTGAGCCCCATTAATTATTTTCAAACCTGAGCAAATTAGTTGAAGATGGACAAGGAAGACAACATAATGAGTTATGCTTGGGTATATTTGTATAGATGTTATATTGTTATAGATCCTCCAACATGTGGTGCTTGCTATTTAGAATCCTTTGCTAGCCAAAATATCTTTACTAAGAGGGAATACTGCTTGTGCATGCAAAATCCTTGAACCAAGTTTCTTCCATGAGTGTCCGCCATATTTACCTATATGCGGTATTTACCTGCCGTTCCGAGTAAATTTGCATGTGCCAAACTCTAAACCTTCAAATAATAATCTGTTTTGTATGCCCGAATCGCTCATGTAGCGACTAGGGGCTATTAGTATCTTCCATGCTAGGTGGGTTATTCTCATGATGAGTGGACTCTACTCATCATTCACGAGAAAATGGTTGGTAACTGGGATGCCCAGTCCTATGATCAAAAGATAAAAAAAATCACAAATAATTTAAACAAAACTCCCCCAGGATTGTTGATAGTTGGACGGCACCCGTTGTTTCGGACAAGCCGTGTAGTGTGATTGTTGGTGGAGGGGGAGTAAAATCTTTACCTTTCTGTTTGGGAACCGCCTATAATGTATCTAGTATGGAAGATATTGGGAACTCTTTGGTTGTTATGTTGACAAGGAAAGCATACCTCTCAAAATTATTTTCATCTCTGATTTAAAAGCTTCGAGCTTTGTCACCTTTGCAAATCCCTGCTTCCCTCTGTGAAGGGCCTATCTTTTACTTGTATGCAAGAGTCAGTAGGATTCCTTCTCATTCCAACCAACTCTTTAGTTGGCAAGCATCATGTGATGGGAAAGATCTAAGCATATATGGCCATTCAAATATATTGGATCATGAATTATTATTTTTGACAATTATCTATATGATAAGTAAGTTGGAAGGCGAAACATTAAGCCCCTATCTTTCTCTGTGTTTGATCGATGCTATTTGTTCTAAAAATATGCTTTGAGTGGTAGCAATCATGGAAGACTATATGATAGCTGAGTATGTGGGATTTGCTAAATCAAAGCTCTTACATAGACCCTTCCTGAAAATAAGATGAATTGCAATTGTTTGATGACTGAGAACATAGTTTGCTAGTTTTCAAGAAAGTTTACGGTCTATGCTTTAACATGTGAATAGCTTGTTACCTCATCGTGACAAGTTTTATGACATGAGCTACTGTTATGACATATAATGATGCTAGAAAAGGTGATTGAAATTATCATTGATCAAACTTGTGCACCTGCTAGCATACACACTTCATAAATTATTTCTTTTATCATTTACCTACTCGAGGACGAGCGGGAATTAAGCTTGGGGATGCTGATACATCTCCTACGTATCTATGATTTATGAAGTATTCATGCTATTATATTATCTGTTTTGGATGTTTAATGGGCTTTATTATGCACTTTTATATTATTTTTGGGACTAACCTATTAACCGGAGGCCTAGTCCAAATTGTTGTTTTTTGCCTATTTCAGTGTTTCGCAGAAAAGGAATATCAAACCAAGTCCAAACGGAATGAAACCTTTGGGAGAGTTATTTTTGGAACAAGCGTGATCCAGAGGACTTGGAGCGGACGTCAAGAAAGAAGCGAGGAGGCCACGAGGCAGGGAGGCGCGCCTGCCCCCCTTAGACGCGCCCCACCCTCGTGGGCCCCTCGCAGCTCCACCGACCTACTTCTTCATCCTATATATACACATATACTCCAAAAACATCCAGGGGCACCATAGATCGGGATATCCGCCGCCGCAAGCCTCTGTAGCCACCAAAAACCAATCGGGACCCTATTGCGGCACCTTGCCGGAGGGGGGATCCCTCACCGGTGGCCATCTTCTTCATCCCGGCGCTCTCCATGACGAGGAGGGAGTAGTTCATCCTCGGGGCTAAGGGTATGTACCAGTAGCGATGTGTTTGATCTCTCTCTCGTGTTCTTGATATGACACGATCTTGATGTATCGCGAGCGTTGCTATTATAGTTGGATCTTATGATGTTTCACCCCCTCTACTCTCTTGTAATGGATTGAGTTTTCCCTTTGAAGTTATCTTATCGGATTGAGTCTTTAAGGATTTGAGAACACTTGATGTATGTCTTGCATGTGCTTATCTGTGGTGACAATGGGATATTCACGTGCTCTACTTGATGTATGTTTTGGTGATCAACTTGCGGGTTCACTGACCTTGTGAACATATGCATAGGGGTTGGCACACGTTTTCATCTTAACTCTTCGGTAGAAACTTTGGGGCACTCTTTGAAGTTCTTTATGTTGGTTGAATAGATGAATCTGAGATTGTGTGATGCATATCGTATAATCATGCCCACGGATACTTGAGGTGACATTGGAGTATCTAGGTGACATTAGGGTTTTGGTTGATTTGTATCTTAAGGTGTTATTCTAGTACGAACTCTATGATAGATCGAACAGATAGAATAGCTTCGTGTTATTTTACTACGGACTCTTGAATAGATCGATCAGAAAGGATAACTTTGAGGTGGTTTCGTACCCTACAATAATCTCTTCATTTGTTCTCCGCTATTAGTGACTTTGGAGTGGCTCTTTGTTGCATGTTGAGGGATAGTTATATGATCCAATTATGTTATTATTGTTGAGAGAACTTGCACTAGTGAAAGTATGAACCCTAGGCCTTGTTTCCTAGCATTGCAATACCGTTTGTGCTTACTTTTATCATTAGTTACCTTGCTTCTTTTATATTTTCAGATTACAAAAACCTATATCTACCATCCATATTGCACTTGTATCACCATCTCTTCGCCGAACTAGTGCACCTATACAATTTACCATTGTATTGGGTGTGTTGGGGACACGAGAGACTCCTTGTTATTTGGTTGCAGGGTTACTTGAGAGAGACCATCTTCATCCTACGCCTCCCACGGATTGATAAACCTTAGGTCATCCACTTGAGGGAAATTTTCTACTGTCCTACAAACCTCTGCACTTGGAGGCCCAACAATGTCTACAAGAAGAAGGTTACGTAGTAGACATCAGTTGACATCCAACTTGTTGAACCCATCATTGTACATCTCCATTGATATTTGTTTCAGGTTACATTCCCATATAACCTAGAGTAGGGTCATTACTAACATTGTGGTGGCCCGAACCTGGATAAAATGTGTCCGTTGTGTCCACCGGATAACCTCATGAGTAGCATTCATAGCAGAAGTAGCATCATCAACAACTTGCGACATATCAGAACTAATAGAATGCGGTGTTGTTGCAAGTTTACTTATAACAGATCGAAGGTGAATCTAAAGCGAAGCTGGATGGCAGTTCCTTACCTCCCCTCGTCATAGAGGGAAAAATATTGGTCTTAGCATCCTTCAGATTCTTCATAGTGATAATATGATAGTAATCCCATGTGAATCAACAAATATAGCTATGCTCCCCGGCAACGGCGCCAGAAAAAGGTCTTGATAACCCACAAGTATAGGGGATCGCAACAGTTTTCGAGGGTAGAGTATTCAACCCAAATTTATAGATTCGATAAAAGGGGAGCCAAAGAATATTTGCAAGTATTAGCAGCTGAGTTGTCAATTCAACCACACCTGGAGATTAATTATCTGCAGCGAAGTGATCAGTAGCAAAGTAGTATGATAGTTCTGATAGTAATGGTAGCAGCAACAGTAACGGTAACAGTGGTAGCAATGGTTTTGTAGCAGTAACTATAGTAGTAGCAGCAGTAGTAACTTAGCAAGAACAATATAAGGTAAATTAGTAGGCATTGGATTGGTGATTTGTTGGATGATATTCATCATTGTCAGATTACGGATTCCACAAACCCTTGAGAGGTTCGAACTCTGGGGTGCGTGTGAAGATCTCACTCTCCCCCGTCTGCCGACTCGCTAATCTCACAGCCTAACGCGTCAAGCTCGAAGTAAATGGGACACGGGAATTTACCCAGGTTCGGGCCACCTTGCGGTGTGAAACCCTACTCCTGCTTTGTGGTGGATTTGCCTCGAGGGGATGAGGAAGAACTAGTACAGTGGAGAAGAACCTCAGGAGGCATGTTTTTGGGCTCAAGTGAGCTGGTGAGCTGGTAAGGGTGGAATGGATCTCGTCCCTCTCCTTGGTGGTGGCTAGATCCTATTTATAGTGGCCTTGGTCCTCTTCCCGCATGGAGGCGGGAAGGGATCCCACAATGGCCAAATTTGAAGGGAGGCAAGAAGCACATCTTATCCTGACTAAAGTGGTCTTCGCCTACAAAAGCCTGTGATTGTGACGTTGCGGTGGGCTCGGCAATGACCTTTGTCCTACCGTCCTGGCAGTCTTGGTCTTGTTGCACGGGAATGGAAACCTTTGGCTTCTCCCTCGGGACTCCACACCTGCTACTTGCCTCCTTTGCACAAAATAGGAAACTGGTACTCTGCGCCAGCTGGCGCCCGCCTGGTGCCCGCCTGGCCTCGATCGTCATGGCTCATGTCACCCAAACCTCATGAGGTGAGCCTTGCATAGAAATCTCCGCTCCTCAGGAGCCAGCCTGAGGAGGCTGATCCCTATGGAGGTCTTGATGTCGTCCGCCTCGCGAGGCTTGGCCCCTCGCGAGGGTCTTGGGTTGTTTATGTCGAAACTGGGCCATACTATGTTGTTGATGGAGCCATGCCGCGGGCCGCAGGCAGGCAAGTCTCGGTACCCCCATATCCAGAACGCCGACAGTAGCCCCCGGGCCCAAGGCGCGCTCGGACTTGGCTTCTAGGCGAAGCAAAAGGGCAAGTGCAAAGCGCCACGGGCCCCAACCGCCTGCGGCCTTGGGCGGCGCGTGGCGATTGATGGGACGTGGGCGTCTCCACTTCCCCATGCTGCCTCGGCAACTATTCCTATTTGACAAAAAGGCTGGTGCCTGCCGCAAAGCCTCCATTGCCTTCCTTCTGTCTTGCTCCAGATCCCCTTCTCTCTCTGTGCCAAAAAATCCTCCAGATCTGATGATTTCCTCCACCAAGATTGCTCCCAATGGCCTCCGGCAAGGCAAAGTCTCCGGCGCGTCCACCATCACCGAAGACAAGCACCTTGGCGCCACCCTCCAACTGACGACAAGCAGCAACAGCGAGGGGGGAGAGATGGCGCTCCGGGTTGGCTCTGTCAAACCGGAATCCTTGGGGGTACCTTCTACCCCTTCTTCCTGCACAGTGTTTACGCCGGGCTGGTCCCCCCTTTCTCCCGCTTCTCCTGTGCCGTCCTTCGCCATTACGGGATCCAAGCCCTCCATCTTCACCCCAACTCCGTGCTCCTCCTATCCATCTTTGCCTTCTACTGCGAGGCGTTCGTGGGGGTGATGCCCTCCATTGTGTTGCTTCGGCACTTCTTCTACCTCCGAGTGAACGACAGCTAGTGCACAGGGTGTGTTGCCTTCATTGTGGCCAATGGCAGCAACGCGATTTCCCGTGCCGGGAAGAAGGTGAGGACTTCCGGAACAAGTGGATCTTCATGGACACCAAGAGCTCACACGCCCTACTAGAGCTGCCAACTGGACTCCCGACGTCCGGGGAGGGGTGGTCTCATGAGAAGCTCACCGACCCCCTGGCGAAGCCGCTGCTAAACAAGATGGTGGCTAACTTGAAGGCGGAGAAGCTGACGGGGGCCATGATCATCTGAGAGTTCTTGACGCAACGCCTGGCGCCGCTCCAGGAGCACTCCCGACCCTTGTGGAAGCTTGGGGCGTAGAAGACAAGCTCCGGTTGCTCTAGGACAGCCTGCCCGATGAGGAGCTGAGCAAGGTCATGCGCTCCTTGCTCGGGAAGGACCAGGGCGCCCCCCCGGATGACCACCTCCCGTTGTACCACCGAGATGACGGGGAGGGGATAGCCGCCGCCATGCCTGTGTTCAACGAGCGCAGGCTCGTGTCGACGGAGCCTTCCCTGCTGACAGGCTCCCTGGTGGACGTGTCCTTTGGCAACCATCCTTCGAAGCCACCTGGGAGGGGGAGGGGGAGACCTTTCCCCCGCAGCAGAGCAACCTCCTCCGTGACTTCTCTGACAACAACGACGCTGGTGCGCACCCAGTCAGGGAGTCGGCACGCTCTGCCAGGGTCACCACAAGATCCGGGGGGGCTCCAAAGAAGCAGAGGCGGGGGGTCCCGAAGAGGGGCAGGCTGGCACTGATTCCCCTGAGCAGCGCTCCTGCTTTGCCGCCGTTATCTAGCACGGGGTCGGCCACACGCTCGTCCTCTCTTGGGAACGCAGCGCGGCCCGCACCCGGGAAGTTCGCGCTTGTGGGCCTGAAGAGGAAATACGTCGCCATGGACCAGTAAGTGCTCCTTCTCGCCCTTGCTCTTGGATTTCGATGTAGTGCTCAATATCTAATGTCAGGCCGCCGCCAGTGGTGAATAGGAAGAAGGGGGACACTGGAGCCGTCGAGGCCAAGCATGTTGTTCTGGTCGCCGCAGCTCCGGCTCAGAGGGACGCAACAGCTCCTATCGCTCCTGTAGTGGTGCTGCCCTCCCGAAGCTCCGGAGTCCAGCCTCAGGAGGAGACGGCTCCCAGGTAGAGCTAACTCCGGAGGTGCCTATCCCTGACTCACTTGCCGGGAACCCAAGATATCCAGAGCCCCCGGTCCTATCTGCTGCTGCTCCGCAGGTCTTGGTGCCTGCAGCGCCTCCTCTTCCATCCACCACGCCATCGGGCCGTGGTGCTTCCGCCGCGTCTGGAGCCCTGGAGGAGGCCTGCTCAATGCTGGACCAGCTTCAGGATGATCTTCAGGGTCCAGACCTGTGCTGAGCGTCGGGGCGCCTAGAGCTGGTCTCGGTGTGGCTCAAGGCCGATGCGTCTGTCTGGATGGCCTGGGGCCAAGCAATGGCATCCTTGAAGGAGGGCCAGAGGGTGGCTGGCTTAGCCGCAGCCGCCCGTGACATGGCGTTGAAGGAAGCCAAGGACGCGCAAAAGCGTTGCCGCGTGGTGGAGTTCGAACTGAAGACCCTTCGGGATCAGCAGGCCACCCAGGCCAATCAGCTGAAGGTGCGGGAGGAGGAGCTGAAGGCCCAGGAGGCTACAATTGTCGATCGCCATGCCGAGCTGGCGCAGGCAGCCCCGGAACAGGCCACAGAGCGTGGCCGCCAGGATAAGTTGAAGGCGGAGGTGGAGGCAGCCCACGCCAAGGCCAATGAGGCGGCCACCATGGAGCACGACGCCTGTGCCAGCACTGATGAAGCCGTGAAGAGTCAGGTGGAGGCCCTGCCGAAGAAGTTCCTCGCCGTCGACCCCATGGCTGGGGCTGAAAGCAAGGATGATGAAGACATCATCGACGACGGGGCTCCCAAGGCGGACGATGGCGACGTCCAAGGTTGTAGAAGAGGCTTGATGGCAGCACTTCTCCCTGTTTCCGTCCTGCAACATGTATCGTGCCTCGCAGAGGCGGAAGAGCTCGGGCTTGGTACTTTTTAAGAGACAGTGTGTTTTGTAATAATTTGCTAAAGTTTCGTGATCTCTTTTCCGTTTGCTTTAACGTTCTGCGTCGGCAGGGCCCGACCCCTCGCATACCTCAGCCGTCATTGGGTTGTTCGGATTGCTAGGAAGAGGCCAAGGAGTGAGGGGCTACGTGGTCAGTTAGGATCCTGAGACGCTGTCCGCGTTCTGGGAACCCGGGTAGCCAGACTTGCCTGCCTGCGGCCTGCGGCATGGCTCAAGGAGTGGCCCAGTACGACCCATCTTCATCGACACTTGCTCAAGACCCTCGCGAGGGGCCAAGCCTCGCGATGAAGGATGACATGAGGCTTCCTCACGCACGGCCTCGTCAGGCTGGCTCGTGAGGAGGCGGAGAGATCAAGGCGGGGTACCTGACGAGGTGCCCATGACGCAAGCCATGACGACCAAGGCCAGGTGGGCTCTAGGCGGGCGCCGGCCTACGCAGAGTCCTTGTTTCACCTTTGGTGCAAAGGGGGCAAGCGCAGGCAAGGGTATCAAGCAAGGCCAACCATTTCGGTGCAACAAGACCAAGACCAGCAGGGCGGCAGAACGGAGGTCATCGTGGAGCCCAAGCCAGTGTCACCGTCAGGGTCTTTGGCAGACGAGGACCAACTTTAGTCAGGATAAGTGTACTAGATGTTCCCCTTCAAAATGGCCAATTGTTGGCACCCTTCCCGCTCAATATTTGGGAAGAGGCCCAGGGCCTCCACCTATAAATAGGACTAGCCACCCCCAGGGTAGAGACACCTGACCCATCGGCATCTGATCTGGAGACCAACCAGAGAGAAGAACCTTGGGCAACACCATCATAAGAACAGACCCTCGCGAGGCTGTTCTTCCTTTATATTGTTCATCATCAGCCCCAGAGGCAATCTACCACACCACACACTTGAGTAGGGTATTACACCACAATGGTGGCCTGAACCAGTATAAATCTTGTGTCCTTTGTGTTGTTCTTCATGTAGTTTAGATCCTAGTGAGGCGGTGAGACATGAGTAGGCTGGGGGTGTGATCTCCGCGTGCATCCCAGTGTTCGAACCTCAAGGGTCTGCTGGAACCCGAAATCCGACATTTGGCGCGCCAGGTAGGGGTGCACCGGAATCCGCCCTCCGTCGCCTCGTGTTCGCCGCCCGTCGCACCATCATCAACATGTCTGGCAACATGACGGGCAACCCCGATCCCTAGGCAGCATGGCCCACCTGCTCAGAGCCACATGCCCAGGGCGACCTCAACCCAGCGCCCCAGGCAGCCCGCGGTCCGCAGGGCGCCGCGGGCTGCGGGCGACGCGGTCAAGCGGTACCAGCTCTCACGCCACGGCAGGTGCGGTCGGCAGCCAGGGCCTCGAGCTACGCCACAGCCGCGGCGCCATACTCGCGGCGAGAGCAAGCGAACTCAAGGGCTGCGCTCACAGTAGCGCGAGAGCTGCTGCAATGCAGGCTGCAAGAGGGCGGCCGCGACGTGCTACTGGAGCGGGTGGCAGAGCTTCTGGGCTCCGCCGCCTCGAGGGCTCACCCCTTCTGCACCCAGCTGCGCCCTCAGGCCCAAAGCGGATCGCACGGAGGCCCCACTCGCACCCGCACAGCCCCGAGCTTGTTCCCGGGCCACTCCAACACCACCCTGGCCGTCAGCGCCTGGTCACCAACGGTGCTGCCTCCGCCCCCGGCCAGCGAAGGAGGACTCGCCGCAGCCCACGATCCCAGCGGGCCGTCGCGCCACCACCGCCAGGTGGGCGCCTCAAGCAGGGCTGCGTGGCACACGAGGCACTACAACGAAGCGTTTGGGGTGGCGGCCCCGGAGGAGTACGTTCCCCACATGATGGATCAAGGGCACACGCAGGAGGAAGATCACAGCTTGTTCCTCAGCACAAGCTGGGGGGAAGAGACACCCGAAGCCGAGATCTTATAGGAGCCCCGGGAAAGCCCCGTCGACCACACTGGAGGCAGCGATTATAGGGTACCGCTAATTCCTCAGGAGCAAGCATACGCTAACCATGGGTCATAGGAGGTACAGGTCGTCGCGGCGGATGGTTGCCCCAATCCAGCAGCTTCCTACCCCTCAGGAGGAGGGCGCCGAGGGCTGCAGGAGAGGGGCCGGGATCCGGCATCACCACCGCGGCATTCGGAGCAAGGCGTCCTCAGGAGGTAGGCCCTCTGCCGGGGAGGTGCCTCAGGGCCTACCCCCGGCAGAGGACCTGTGGTCGTCGGGGGAACCACTCGCGACCGCTCTACCCCATTGGCGGCATCCTCGGTCTCCGGCCATCGTCGATGGCACTAGAGTGTGGCGCAAGGCGGGCCCCTCGTTTGGCGATATGAAGCAAGGCCGGGACCTGTGAAGAAGGCCCAGTGCCTGTGAAGCTCGCCGCCCCATGACACTCTCACGTAATAATGAGTGGGGTTGTACATGCCCCGGAGTCTCCGAAGAGCCGCCCTCGGGCCTCGGGGGCTCCTGCCCACGCCCAGTGGCAGCACTTAGCTCCGCGCTGGTGAGAAGACGTCGAAGACTAGACTAGGTGCCGGACGCGGCTTTTTCTCCTTTCCTTGCTTTTCCCCTTGTTTGTTGCTTTTCCCTGTTCGGATTTAAGTTGGATTTGAGCTTGAGACTTGCGTGTGTTCGGGGAAGGGGTGTTTAGTCTCGTTCGAGCAATCTCTCGCATTCTGGTCATCGCTTTGCGTCCGTCCGGCCTCAGCCGCCTCCCCTCGTGAGCCGGGTTAGGCCCAGCATGCGCGCAGCCCAGGCTGCCGTCGCCGCGCCCTCTCCGGAGGTTCTCCTTGCAGGTTCAACAGGCTCGTTCAGGAGACATTCATGACACCACGGCCCCCCCGAAGGCTAGGGGCACGTACGGGTCAAAGGTAACAGGCCAGTCGACTCGCCACGAGACCGGTCGACTGGCGCAGGCACACGGGTGATATCATACGCTAACTGCAAGTTTTTACATGAGGGGCTCCCCCTCCCAAAATGCTCTTACAATCCTCTGGGCCAAGCCCGAACTCCCTCTGCGCAGGATAAAAGCAGGGACAGCACGCGGTCAATTGGATAAATCCCCCAATGCATCCTCAGGGACACCTCCGGAGTCGCCACTGGCATCACTGGCCTTGCCATCACCTTCTGCGCCGCCGCCGACAACACCTGGGCCGTTCACCACTCTGCCCTCATCAGCAGCCACGACCACGCCGTCGTCATCAGAGGTGAAAGCCCTGACAAGGGCGTCCACGTTGTCTTCCACCCAACGCGCCAAATCACCCCGGATCGCGAGGGGTACCGGTGCCTTGGCAGCGTCAAAGTCGAAATGGTGATCCATGTTCTGGAGATGACTGAAGACGCGAGAAAAAGCACGCCCCAGTAGGGCACGACTCCTCTCCTCCACCAACCTGTCGGCTCTGCCCGCCCGAGCCTCCAGCTGCGTCACCACGTCGGTGAAGAACTGAAGGTTACCAGCATAATTGACCACATGAGGTTCCCCAACGGCTGCCTCGCAGATGATACCCAAGGCCGTGTTGGCTCTTTCTCGGAGCTCACGGAGCATGGGGCTGTGCATGTGCTCGAAGGTCTGCTGCTGGCGTATCTCGTCTTCGTTCCGCCGCGCAACAGCCTCGGCCGCGTCCACCCTTTGGTGGAGAAGAAGCACCTCGGCGCGGGAGGAAGCCAGTTCCGCCTGTGCCGCGCCAAGAGCAGCTCGGGCAGCGTCCCCGCGCCGCATCACTTCATCCAGCTTGGCCTTCAGGGTGGCGGTCCTCCCCTCTGCTTCAACCTTGATCAACTCCAGCCTCTCCTCGAACTCGCGCTCAAGGTTCAAGCGGGCCGCCGCCACCCGGCGATCAACCTCTTCTGCGGCTCGGGCTTCCCTCTCAGCAACGTCATCCTCTGCCCGCATCACCATGCGCTCCCTTGTCTCCAACCGCTCGAGGTCCAGGGTGCGTTCGGTGGCGTCCATCGTCAGCGCCTCCTCGCGTCTCTGGAGCTCCGCTCGGTCAGCCAAAGCCCCCTCCATCGACGCAAGGGCTGCCTCACGCAACTCCACCTGCTCCTCCAGGGAGCTACTCCAGGCCCGGAGCTCCCACGCCCGCTCTTCTGCGACCTTGCGCCGACGGTCAGCCTCCTGAGCCTCCAAGACGGCCCGGGAGCAGGCCTCCCGAGAGGCTGCCAGCAACATCTCGGCCTTCTCATTGTCGAGGTCACGCTGGTGGCATGCAAGAGCAACGGCCACCTGTAGCTTGCGCCTCTCCTCAGCTAGGCGCAGGCCCTCGGCCTCAAGACATGCGTCCTCATCGGCGAGATCTGCACCAAGCTGGCTCACTGCGTCCGCCGCCCTCTGGAGGAACCCTTGGCGGAGGGCGCGGCGCTCCCGAGCGTTCTCAAGCACGTCTTCTGCATCGCCTTCGGCCTCGGGCGCGCGGGGAGGGCCACGGACCAACACACCCCCTCCGGGCAGGGGGCTGGGGGCTGGCGCCCTCGCGATGACCAGACGCGCCTCACCAGAAGCCTGGTCCGGAACCAGTTCGCCCTCCAAGGAAGACCGCAGGGCCGACCTCAGCCCGACGCCGTCCACAACCAGTCGAAGAACCCAGGGCTGGCTGGCTATGCCCTGGGAGGGCCCGCGAAGGATGGTCGCAGGATACGTAGAATCGGGACGCATCACAGGATGGCCCGCCTCTCCGACCGACCTCGCCACAAGGGCAGTGCTGGAGCCCGGGACGCTTGGGGAAGGTGGAGAGGGCGGGTGCAGGAGGGATGGCTCCTCGACCATCTCCGTGAACTCGGCAGGAAAGGCCTTGCAGGGCGATAATCAGTTGAAGCAGCAGGAAAGTAAGGGACAGAGAAAGGGGAAGGCTTACTCATCGGTGGCGAAGTACTTCCTGCGCTTCAATAGGCGGCAAGGGTAATCATCACCCAAGGCCTCCCTCCTCTTTAGGAGAGCCTCGAAGTCCACTCGGAAGCGGCCCAGGAGCTCGGTGCAAGGGTCAACCTGCGATGAGGAAGAAGCGCCGATAAGATCAACGTCGGGGGCATCGCCCTGGCGCCCGCTACTAGGCGCCACACCATGGAGGGTGGCTGGGGCATCAGAGGTCTCTGCCACTGGGACTGCGGGCTGCGGCTCAGCCCCCTCTATCGCCGCAGGATGGACCTCAGGAGCTACCACCTCAGGAGCCCCACTTGGTGTCGTCGTCCCAATAGCGGCTGCCTCAGCCCCCGGCGGCCCCTGCCTCCCAGCTCCACCACTCAAGGAGGGGCCGTCGTGGGCAACCGGAAGGGCGACCGCCATGACTGGGTTCTCGCGAGGCCCCCTGAGGCCTGCGGGGCGCAGCCCCTATTCGTCTAAGCTGGGCATCTGCTTCACGAAGTCACCCCTTCTCGAGCAGAGGTACAGCAAGGCGCCACCATGCCAGATGCTGCTGGGAGAAGGGTCGCCAGTTAGGATCATGAGAACCTTCCTCGGTGCTTCAGGCGTCAGATCTTCCTCTTGGAGCCTCATGCGGTCTTCACGCCCCCCAAAAGACCACATCCGGCGGGAATGGCGCTGGAGAGGGGCAATGTGGCGCAGGAGGAACTCCTTCACCACCTTGGGCGCCGTCACACCGAGCGCCCTCAAGTACGTGAAGCGACGCCAGACGAAGACGAGCCGGGGGCTCGTGAGCGTCTCCTGGCCCCAGCCCGAATTGGGGATAGCAGGCAAGGTGGGCTCCGAGAGCAGGGGGCTGAGTACTCCGACATCCACGTACAGCCACCGCTCTCGGAACCCAGTCGCAGGAGGAGGGAGTCTGAAGTCAATTCCCGAGGCCTCTGTCTCTGGCGCGGCAAAGAAGCTCACGCACCCCGAGCATTGGGAGGGGTCACTGAGGCGCAAAGAGAAGAAATGGCGCAGGAAAGCAACTGAAGGAGGGATGCCCATCATCGCCTCGCAAACAAAAGCGAAAACAGCAAGAAGAGCAATGGATTCGGGACCCAAATGCATCATGTGGATCTGGTAATGGGAAAGAACGACATTGAAGAAATCGGAAAAGGGGGGAACCAATCCCGCCCACAGGGCGTCAGCGAAGTACTGAACCTCGGTGGCTATCCTATCAATGGAGAAGTGAGACGTGGGCCAGACCGTCGTCCTCCCACACTCGTTGAAGATGGTGGCAATGGCGGAACTGACCTTGTCCAAACCTTCTAGGTTGAGTATGATCGACTTATCAACAGCGGGAGCCGTCGACGGCGATGGGCCGGGCGAAGGCACCAACTTTTGCCCCTTCCCCTTCTTCATCGGAGCCATGACGACAGAAAGGGGGAGGATTCAAGATTGGATTGGAGGCGGAGGCTGGAGCTCGAGAGAAGGAAGAGCAGGTGGCACACGAGCGGCGAGAAGAGGGGAGATTGTGTGCACCCACGGGTCCGCCTAGCTGGGCACAAAATAAGGAGGCGTGGGGGAACAGGGACGCCCACGTCCAATCAACCACCACGCGGCGCCCAAGGCCACAGGCTGTTGGGGCCCGCGGCGCTTCGCACTTGCCTCTTCGCTTCCCTACTAAGCCAAGTCCGAGCGCGCCTTGGGCACGGGGGCTACTGTCGGCGTTCTGGGAACCGGTGTACCCAGACTTGCCTGCCTGCGGCCTGCGGCGTGGCTCAAGGAGTGGCCCAGTACGGCTCATCTTCATCGACACTTGCTCAAGACCCTCGCGAGGGGCCAAGCCTCATGGGGAAGGACGACAGGAGGCTTCCTCAGGCACGGCCTCGTCAGGCTGGCTCGCGAGGAGGCGGAGAGATCTAGGCGGGGTATCTCACGAGGTGCCCGTGACGCA
This sequence comes from Triticum aestivum, assembly GCF_018294505.1. NCBI lineage: Eukaryota > Viridiplantae > Streptophyta > Magnoliopsida > Poales > Poaceae > Triticum > Triticum aestivum. The sequence continues at coordinate 428,081,156 of NC_057798.1, read as the reverse complement.
AGCCATGACGACCAAGGCCAGGCGGGCGCCAGGCGGCGCCGGCCTGCGCAGAGTCCTTGTTTCCCCTTTGGTGCAAAGGGGGCAAGCGCAGGCAAGGGTATCAAGCAAAGGCAACCATTTCGGTGCAACAAGACCAAGACCAGCAGGGCGGCAGAACGGAGGTCATCGTGGAGCCCAAGCCAGCGTCATCGTCAGGGTCTTTGGCAGGCGAGGACCAACTTTAGTCAGGATAAGTGTACTAGATGTTCCCCTTCAAAATGGCCAATTGTTGGCGCCCTTCCCGCTCAATATTTGGGAAGAGGCCCAGGGCCTCCGCCTATAAATAGGACTAGCCACCCCAGGGTAGAGGCACCTGATCCATCGGCATCTCGATCGGACCCACCAGAAGAGGAACCAACACCACCATAAGAACAGACCCTCGCGAGGCTGTTCTTCCCTTGTATTGTTCATCATCAGCCCCAGAGGCAATCCACCACACCACACACTGGAGTAGGGTATTACACCACAATGATGGCCTGAACCAGTATAAATCTTGTGTCCATTGTGTTGTTCTTCGTGTAGTTTAGATCCTAGTGAGGCGGTGAGACATGAGTAGGCTGGGGGTGTGATCTCCGCGTGCACCCCAGTGTTCGAACCTCAAGGGTCTGTGGAACCCGAAGTCCGACAGATGCGATGCTCAGGAGTCCCCCTTGACGTATGAACAACTTATGGAGAGGAGATGCGAGAGTAGGTCTTAGTGTTCTACGTCGGCAGGGCCGGGCCCTGCACATACCTTAGCCATCGATGGGTCGTCTAGATTGCCAGGACTAGACCAAGGTTTGATGGGCTACGTGGACAGTGAGGCTCCTGAGACGCGATGCTCAGGAGTCCCCCTTGACGTACGAACCGACCATCATACCTTTCCTCATCGGGTTCTCACTCGGGAGGGGTGAACGAAGACCAGGTTCGTGGGACCTGGCATGGTGGCGTATGCCAGGCGTGACCGGAGCATAGCCCCCTCGTGCTACTCTCCCGAGGGAAAGGAGCGCGGTGAGGCTAGACATCGAGCACGGAGGCTCCCTGAGGTTGTTGCAGCGTGGTGAGGCCGCCCTCAGTTGTTTATCACCAGCGCGGAGCATGGAGCTTCCGCTCTTGCATGGGCATAGCCGCTCCTCGGCAGTGTCGACTGCCAGCATGGAGCATGGTACTTCCACTGGTACGTGGGGGGATCCCTCATAGGAGAGCCATCGGGGCATGTACAGCCCCGCCCTGACACGTGGCTTGCACGGCAGGGCTAGAGGAGGTGTGTCTGGGCACTCGTGAGCCAGTGCGGGACTCACGAGGCCCTACCTCAAGGCGGGTTGCACCTGAACTTGATTGGGAACATTTGTGATAGCCCTGCGAGATGGTTTGGCAACCTGTGCTAGTGAATCTCCTGATGTTATCGCATGAGAAGGCCAGACACCAATGACCCCAAGAGGTGACGTGAACGGGACCGGCATGCCAGACAAAGGTCAACCGTTGGGTTTATCGACGCTACAGGGACGGACCCAAGCACAGACGCCGTGCCCAGTCTTCTCATGCGACGGTCCTGAAGAAAGACAGCCGGTGTGGGGCTCCCATGGTGACGAGGCACCGGGTCGCCCGCCCTCACTTATCTGCCCGCGATTAGCTCATGCGAGAAGAAGGTACCAAGGACCATGGGAGGTGACGTACACAAGAGCTGGCCCGCGAGCCAGAGCTCAGCCTCTTGGGTTTAGCGATGCTGTAGGGATGGACACGGGCACATACGCCGTGCCGGTCCTTAATCATGAGGCGGTCGCGGGTGGTCTTGCAAGGGCGTGAGACGTTCATGGTGACGAAGCGCCGAACAGGCAAATGATAATCATAAGGCAACTCATGGGAGACGGTTAGCCAGCTCTGAGAAATGCAAGAAGGATACATGCCGCAAGGACGGACCCACGTGGCTTGGGGATAGTGTAGCCCGAGCGGCGCCCCCAACTGAACAAACCAAAAGATGTCACCTGGCACCGTTGCTAAAGAGGTGTTGGAATAGTGGAATATGCGTGTTGCAGAAGTCGCTCCTCATGAGCCACCCTGGTCCTAAACCTTAGGAGGCTCTAGAGATCCGGGGGGCTCATGAGGATCCATTGCCATATCCGCCTGGATTGCCTGACGCCGGGCCTCCTGAGCTGCCAGGACGCCCCACATGCGGCACTGGGATGCAGCAGCTGCGTTCAGCAAACCAAAGGGCATGCAGATGTAGCTATGAGGGGGGCCCTCGCATCGGCCAACATGGGACAACCAGAAGAGTTCCTGAGATGCGACCCTGTTGAGCGCAGATATGTCGATGCAGACGTGCATCTCCTTGTCCTCACCTAGGCAAGGAACCACGCCTGGCGGTGGGCGGCGATCGCCCACATGACCCTTGCCTCCTGAATCTCCTTGACTGCCTTGTCGACGAACTCCTGAGTGCCAGGCGCCTCGTGCCCAGCGCTCTCTCCACGGAAGCGTGCGCTGAAGCATGCCCCCACATGGTGCCCGAGCGCCTCCCTCGTGACGTTGTCCAGGTTAGAGGCCCTCCAGAGGTGAGCACCCGAGCCCAGCCTGAGAGGGGCACCGGGTGCGCCTTCCTATGCGAGAAGGGAAGGCGCCCCGTCCACAGACGCCAGGCTTTAGGCGGCAACGCCGGACGCCCCATCCTCCTGAGATCCCTGGTGGAGCTGCTTCTTTTTCTTCTTGGGAACGGCCTCAGGAGGGTGGACGGCACCCTCATCATCTGGGTTGTTGACCGCTGCAGCCTAGTAGGCGCACTCGAGAGAGAACACCGCGTCCTTTTCTTCACAAGTGACCATGATGATGCCGAAGTTCCCCAGCATCTTGAGGACATTGTAGCCGTGGTGTGTTGCCGCCATGAACTAGGCGAGAGTTGGGTATACGAGGATGGCATTTTATGGCAGGCGGATGTCGGCGATGTCGAAGTCGATGAGCTCGGTGAGGTAGTTTTTGCGCTTGCCAAAGGTGATGGGGAGGCGGACCTGCCCGATCGAATGCCTGGAGCCGTCGGTCACTCCTGAGAAGGGCTTAGTAGACTGAAGCTGGTGATACATCACTTAGAGCCTGTTGAAAGTCTGGACAGAGAGGACATCGAGCCCTGCACCGCCATCAATGAGCGTCTTGGTGATGAGTACGTTGATGGTGATGGGCGAGCAGAGCATTGGGAGCGCACCTACCGTGGCAACGCACTTGAGTTGGTCGGAGGAGTCGAAGGTGATGGCGTACTTGGACCACCTGAGCGGGCGCGTCGCCTCGAGCTTTGGAAGGGTTGTGTTCATCTCACGTGCTAACTCCTTGAAGATGCAATGAGAGGCCAGGGCTTGGGAGCCTCCCAGGATGCACGTGATGGCACGAGGCTCTTGGAAGCCCCCAGCCCCCTCATCCTGATGGTGGTCTTCGTTCCTTCTTGGCAGCGGAGGCAGCGTAGGAACACCAGCGTTGCCTTGAGGCCAATTGATACGTCTCCAACGTATCTATAAATTTTGATTGTTCCATCCTATTATATTATCCATCTAGGATTTTTTATATGCATTTATATGCTATTTTATATGATTTTTTGGACTAACCTATTAACCTAGAGCCTAGTGCCAGTTTCTGTTTTTTTTCCTTGTTTTTGAGTTTTACAGAAAAGGAATACCAAACGGAGTCCAATTGACGTGCCAATTTTTGATGATTTTTTATGGACCAAAAGAAGCCCCCAAAGTAAAAGAGTTGGGCCAGAAGAGTCCCGAGCCGTCCACGAGGGTGGAGGGCGCGCCCTACCCCCCTGGGCGCGCCCCCCTATCTCATTGATGACTCAGAGACCCCCCTGACGTGAGACCAACACCAAAAATTCCTATAAATATAGAAACCCCCGAAAAGAAACCCAGATCGGGAGTTCCGCCGCCGCAAGCCTCTGTAGCCACCAAAAACCAATCGAGACCCTGTTCCGGCACCCTGCCGGAGGGGGGATCCATCACCGGTGGCCATCTTCATCATCCCGACGCTCTCCATGACGAGGAGGGAGTAGTTCACCCTCGAGGCTGAGGGTATGTACCAATAGCTATGTGTTTGATCTCTCTCTCTCTCTCTCTTTCTCTCTCGCGTGTTCTTTATTTGGCATGATCTTGATGTACCGCGAGCTTTGCTATTATAGTTGGATCTTATGATGTTTGTCCCCATCTATTCTCTTGTAATGGATTGAGTTTTCCCTTTGAAGTTATCTTATCGGATCGAGTCTTTAAGGATTTGAGAACACTTGATGTATGTCTTGCATGTGCTTATCTGTGGTGACAATGGGATATCACGTGATCTACTAGATGTATGTTTTGGTGATCAACTTGTGGGTTCAGTGACCTTGTGAACTTATGCATAGGGGTTGGCACATGTTTTCGTTTTGACTCTCTGGTAGAAACTTTGGGGCACTCTTTGAAGTTCTTTGTGTTGGTTGAATAGATGGATCTGAGATTGTGTGATGCATATCATATAATCATACCCGCGGATACTTGAGGTGACATTGGAGTATCTAGGTGACATTAGGGTTTTGGTTTATTTGTGTCTTAAGGTGTTATTTTACTATGAACTCTAGGGCTGTTTGTGGCACTTATAGGAATAGCCCAATGGATTGATCGGAAAGAATAACTTTGAGGTGGTTTCGTACCCTACAATAATCTCTTCGTTTCTTCTCTGCTATTAGTGACTTTGGAGTGACTCTTTGTTGCATGTTGAGGGATTGTTATATGATCTAATTATGTTATCATTGTTGAGAGAACTTGCACTAGTGAAAGTATGAACCCTGGGCCTTGTTTCGAAGCATTGAAATACCATTTGTGCTCACTTTTATCATTAGTTACCTTACTGTTTTTATATTTTCGGATTACAAAAACCTATATCTACCATCCATATTGCACTTGTATCACCATCTCTTCACCGAACTAGTGCACCTATACAATTTACCACTGTATTGGTTGTGTTGGGGACACAAGAGACTCTTTGTTATTTGGTTGCGGGGTTGTTCGAGAGAGACCATCTTCATCCTACGCCTCCCACAGATTGATAAACCTTAGGTCACCCACTTGAGGGAAATTTGCTACTGTCCTACAAACATTTGCACTTGGAGGCCCAACAACGTCTACAAGAAGAAGGTTGTGTAGTAGACATCACCGATCCTCGCAAGGCTGATCCCTCCAGGCGCCCTCGCGAGGTTGGCCCTTCCAGCGGTGCTCCCGAGGCTGGTCGCACCACTCCTGATGGGAGTCGCGGCCGTCCCAGCGTCCTCCACCTCGGCCTCCTTCACGATCGTAGCCTCGATCGTTGCGCTTGGGGCGACGACCAAGGCGCCCGTCGTGGATGGCCCTAAGCTACTGGCAGTCATTGTGGCTGTGCATGTTGTGGAAGACGCAGAACGGGCGGCTGCCCTTGGATGAGTCTGGGTGATCGCAGCCACGCTTTATCTCTGGCTCGGCTGCGAGCACTGCCGGTCCCTTGTGCTTCACATCCTTGGCCTTGGCCTTCTTTTCTTCTGGGTCTGCATCGGGGAACTCGAGGAGGGAAAGGCATCCCTCCTAAGCTCTCGCGCACTTGGTTTCCATGTAGAACATCTCCACGGTCGTGCATAGGTCTTCATTATGGCAAGCTCCTCCTTCATCTTGACATCGCGGATGTCGTCGGTGAACACCGAGATAATGGCTTCATCCGACACCTTGGGAATCTTGAGGCGAACATTGTTGAAGCGATGGATGTACTTCTGCAGGATCTCTTTGGGTTGATGCTTGATGCGTCGCAAGTCACCCGCGGCCGGCGGGCGGTCGCGAGTGCTCTGGAAGTTGGCGATGAAATGTTCCCTCATCTTGTCCCAGGAGGAGATCGATCCCACGGGCACATTCAAGAGCCAGGAGCGTGTGCCGTCCTTGAGGGCCATGGGGAACCAGTTTGCCATGACCTTTTCGTCGCTGCTGGCCACCTCGATGCTCAGCTCATAGAGCTGCAGGAACTCGGAGGGGTCGGTGGTGCCGTCATAGCATGGAGGCAGGTCGAGCTTGAACTTCCCTAGCCAGAGGATGCAGCGCAACTCTGGAGTGAATGCGCGACACCCCGTTTTGGTCACGAGAGCCCGCCGTGGTGGTGGAGCCTGGTCTTGGCATTCATGCACCTCCACCACAGGCGGCGCGCGGTCTTGATGTGGCGTCGGGAGCGTGCGTGCATCTTCTGGTGGCCGTTGGACCACCTGGCAGCTCGCTTCATCATGCACGGGCACCTGACGCTGCGGGTCATGCCGAGGTGCCACCCGCCTTGGCTCGATGATGGTGTCTTGCCTTGGAGGCGGGGGAGGAGCCCCATGAGCTATTCCTCCCACAGCAGGAGGAAGTTGAGGCAGCGAGTGAGCTGGTGCAGTAGAGTTCCCAGTGGTGCTGAAGAGCTCGGCGATGCGGTCGAGCCGGTCCTTGTAGAGGTCGTTGACCGGGAGGTAGCGTAGGAGCTCGCGTGCCATGAGCAGAGCGGCCTACACGTTCGTTGGGCCACAAGGAGCATGAGAGGACGAAGTAGCTAGAGTAGTGATGGAGTGGTGGTGCGCCCGTCCGCGGCACACAGACAGATGTAGTGAAGAGGCCTGTTACTCGTGGCCTGCGGGGCCTGTGGCGGCGTTCGCCACCAGCGCGGGGGTCGGCGAGGGCAGCCGTCGCCTACCAGCGCTGTCTGAGCAACGCAGGCAGCAAGGGCGGCCCGGTGCTCAGCACGAGCTCGGCGTGCATTAGCCATGGAAGCGGTGGAGCGATGGCGAGTTGGTCGACGAAAGAGAAGCTCCGACGCATCCCTACCTGGAGCCCCAAATGTCGGATTACGGGTTCCGCAAACCCTTGACAGGTTTGAACTCTAGGGTGCGTGTGAAGATCTCACTCTCCCTAGTATGCCGACTTGCTAATCTCATAGCCTAATGCGCCGAGCTCGAAGGAAATGGGACACCACAATTTACCCATGTTCGGGCCACCTTGCGGTGTAAAACCCTACTCCTGCATTGTGGTGGATTTGCCTCGAGGGGCTGAGGAGGAACTAGTACAGTGGAGAACAACCTCAGGAATCGTGTTCTTGGGCTCAAGTGAGCTGATGAGCTGGTGAGGGTGGAATGGATCCCATCCCCCTCCTTGGTGGTGGCTAGGTCCTATTTATAGTGGCCTTTGTCCTCTTCCCGCATGGAGGCGGAAAGGGATCCCACAAAGGCCAAATTTGAAGGGAGACAACAAGTACATCTTATCCTGACTAAAGTGGTCTTCGCCTGCAAAAGCCTCTGCTTGTGACGCTGCGGTGGGATCGACGATGACCTCCGTCCTGCCGTCCTGGCAGTCCTGGTCTTGTTGTACGGGAATGGAAACCTTTGGCTGCTCCTTCGGGACTCCGCGCCTGCTGCTTGCCTCCTTTGCACCAAAGAGGAAACTGGTACTCTGCACTCGCTGGCGCCCGCCTGGCCTCGATCATCATGGCTCACGTCACCCGAACCTCATGAGGTGTGCCTTGCATAGAAATCTCCACTCCTCAGGAGCCAGCCTGAGGAGTCTGATCTCTTTGGAGGTCTTGATGTCGTCCGCCTCGCGAAGCTTGGCCTCTCATGGGGTCTTGGGTTGTTGATGTCGAAACTAGGCCAGACCAGGCCGTCGATGGAGCCACACCACGGGCCACAGGCAGGCAAGTCAGGGTACCCCTGTATCCAGAACGCCGACAATCATGAGACAGTCGTAACCTAGGGTGATACGGCACTAGCTCCAGTTCATGAATATAATGTAGGCATGTATTCCATAAATAGTCATACATGCTTATGGAAAGAACTTGCATGACATCTTTTGTCCTACCCTCCCGTGGCAGCGGGTTCCTATTGGAAACTAAGGGATATTAAGGCCTCCTTTTAATAGAGAACCGGAACAAAGCATTAACATGAATACATGAACTCCTCAAACTGCGGTCATCACCGGGGTTGCCATACTATAACACGTAGTAGGTGACTATAGCTCGCAAGATCAGATCTAGACATGGATATAATGGTGATAACACAATTGGTTCAGATCTGAAATCATGGCACCCGGGCGCAAAGTGACAAGCATTAAGCATGGCAAAGTTATAGCAACATCAATCTCAGAACATAATGGACACTAGGGATCAGACCCTAACAAAACTAACTCGATTACATGATGAATCTCATCCAACTCCTCACCGACCGGTGAGCCTACGAACGAATTACTCACTCCCGGTGGGGAGCATCACGAAATTGGCGATGGAGAAGTGTTGGTGATGACGAAGATCGAAGATCCTCCTCTTCGGAGCCCCAAACGGACTCCAGATCTGGCCTCCCGATGAAGAACAGGAGACGGCGGCGGCTTTGTCTCATGGAACGCGATAATTCTTTCTCCCTGATTTTTTCTGGAAATATGTGACTTCATAACGTCGGTTTTAGGGTCTGCGGGGCCACCAGGTGGGGACAACCCACCTGGGTGCGCCTGGAGGGGGTGGCGTGCCCTGGTGGGTTGTGCCCACCCAGGTGACCCCCTCCGGTGGTTCTTGGCTCTTGAAATTCTCTTTTATTGTATAAAAAATCCTTGCAAAGTTTCATTCCATTCTGAGAACTTTTATTTATGCACAAAAACAACACCATGGTAGTTCTGCTGAAAACAACGTTAGTCCAGGTTAGTTTCATTCAAATCATGCAAATTAGAGTCCAAAACAAGAGTAAAAGCATTAGGAAAAGTAGATACGATGGAGACGTATCATGATGGTACCCTTGCAACCCAGCATCTTAAGCTGCAGATACACATAACAAGGACATGCCATAAACTTGGCGTAAGCCGGCCGTCCACACAGAGCGTGATAGGAGCTTTTGATCTTGACCACTTCAAAATTCAATGTCTCTGCCCTGTAATTGTGTTCATTGCCAAAAGCTACTTCCAAAGCAATCTTACCAACTGGGTAGGCAGACTTACCAGGCACCACCCCATGAAAGACTATAGAGGACGGCTTAAGATCTTTGTCAGTCAAATTCATCCGGCAAAAAGTATCATAATAAAGGATGTTGATACTACTGCCTCCGTCCATAAGCACCTTGGGGAAATTGTAACTTCTAACCCGAGGAGACACCACGAAAGCTAGCTGACCCGGGTTGTCAAACTGGGGCGGGTGATCCTCTTGGCTCCATACAATTGGTTGCTCTGACCATCGTAAGTATTGAGGTACTGCCGGCTCAACTGCACTTACTGCTCGCTTATGAACCTTCCGATCTCGCTTACACAGGCTTGTGGTGAAGACATGGTATTGGCCGCTGCTAAGATACTTTGGATTACTCTGATACCCTGATTATTATTGCTGATTGCCTTGATTGGGTTGCTGGTTAAAGCCGCTTTGATTGCCCTAACCTTGAAAACCGGAATTTGAGCCGTCACCTCTAAAGCCGAACCCGTGTGAACTGGATCCTGGCCTGCCATTCAGTCCATTGTTGTTATGGTGGTTCTGATGAAAGCTGGAATTTTTATACTCCTTCATGATGAAATAGTCTTTCCACATGAGAGTCCATGGCCTATCTGGATAAGCATGCTTTGGGCAAGGTTGGTTCAACATCGCCTCAAGGCTGAACTTTGACCCCCCCCTAGTTCGATGTTGTGGTTTCTCTCTTCGACGCTGACCGTCATTCTGGGTGTTGGTATTGGCCACAAAATCTGACCCGCCGTTAGGTTGATTGTGCTTACCGTTACCACCCTGGCTATTCCTCTCACATTTGGTTGCTTCCCTTTTCCATTGTCGTTCGTCTTCCCCTTGTTAGACTTCTCCTCGTTAGACCCCAGATATTTAGTATTGTCAGAGTCGGCGTATTTGATAAGAGCCGCCATGAGCTCTACCATGTCATTGCAGTGACGCTTAAGCCGCCCCAATTTCTATTTGAGGCAGATGAACTGGTAATTCTTCTCCAAAATCAAGACAGCAGAACCAACATTGATGCTATCTGACGAGTCAATAATAGTCGAGACCCGGTGGACCCTGATACGTCCATTTTTCATCATGCTTTGATATTGATATTTATTGCATTATGGGCTATTATTACTCATTATGTCACAATACTTATGTCTTTTCTCTCTTATTTTACAATGTTTACACGAAGAGGGAGAATGTCGGCAGCTGGAATTCTGGGCTGGAAAAGGAGCAAATATTAGAGACCTGTCCTGCACAACTCCAAAAGTCCTGAAACTTGACGGAAGTTATTTTTGGAATTAATAAAAAATACTGAGTGAAGAAAATACCAGAGGGGGGCCACTCACCGTCCACGAGGGTGGTGGCACGCCCTACCCCCCTGGGCGCGCCCCCTACCTCATGGGCCACCTGGCAGGCCTCCGTGGCCCATCTTTGGCTATATGAAGTCTTTCGCCCTGAAAAAAAATCAAGAATAAGCTTTCGGGATGAAACACCGCCGCCACGAGGTGGAACCTTGGCGGAACTAATCTAGGGCTCCGGTGGAGCTGTTCTGCCGGGGACATCCCTCTTGGAGGGGGAAATCACCACCATCATCATCACCATCGATCGTCTCATCGAGAGGGGGTCAATCTCCATCAACATCTTCACCAGCACCATTCTCTCAAACCCTAGTTCATCTCTTGTATCCGATCTTTGTCTCAAAGCCTCAGATTGGTACATGTGGGTTGCTAGTAGTGTTGATTACTCCTTGTAGTTGATGCTAGTTGGTTTATTCGGTGGAAGATCATATGTTTAGATCCTATATGCATATTAATACTCCCATGATTATAAACATGATATGATTTGTGAGTAGTTACGTTTGTTCCTGAGGACATGGGAGAAGTCTTGCTATAAGTAGTCATGTCAATTTGGTACTCGTTCGATATTTTGATGAGATGTATGTTGTCTTTCCTCTAGTGGTGTTATGTGAACATCGACTACATGACACTTCACCATTGTTTGGGCCTAGAGGAAGGCATTGGGAAGTAATAAGTAGATGATGGGTTGCTAGAGTGACAGAAGCTTAAACCCTAGTTTACGCATTGCTTTGTAAGGGGTTGATTTGGATCCATATGTTTCATGCTATGGTTAGGTTTACCTTAATTCTTCTTCCGTAGTTGCGGATGCTTGCGAGAGTAGTTAATCATAAGTGGGATGCTTGTCCAAGGAAGGGCAGTCCCCAAGCACCGGTCGACCCAAATATCAGATTATCAAAGTAACGAACGCGAATCATATGAGCGTGATGAAAACTAGCTTGACGATAATTCCCATGTGTCCCCGGGAGCGTTTTCCGTCATATAAGAGTTTTTCCAGGCTTGTCCTTTGCTACAAAAAGGATTGGGCCACCTTTCTGCACCTTATTTACTATTGTTACTTGTTACCCGTTACGAATTACCTTATCACAAGACTATCTGTTACCGATAATTTCAGTGCTTGCAGAGAATACCTTACTGAAAACCGCTTGTCATTTCCTTCTGCTCCTCGTTGGGTTCGACACTCTTACTTATCGAAAGGACAACGATAGATCCCCTACACTTGTGGGTCATCAAGACTCTTTTCTAGCGCCGTTGCAAGGGAGTGAAGCGCCTTTGGTAAGTGGAACTTGGTAAGGAAAAAATTATATAGTGTGCTGAAATTTATTGTCACTTGTTACTATGGAAAGTAATCCTTTGAGGGGTTTGTTCGGGGTATCTTCACCCCGACCAGTAGAGCAAAGAGTTTCTCCTCAACCTACTGAACCTACTGAAAATGTTTACTTTGAAATTCCTTCGGGTATGATAGAGAAACTGCTAGCTAATTGTAACGCTCCAAGACCGACGCTTCAGAAGACTTCCATATTTTCGTGATCACCGTGTGTTTCAGTTGTGCTTGCTCTTTTTTTTTTGCATTGCATCATGTCATCACGCCATCAATTTCTCAAACCAACTAAAACTCAAACAAATTGCATGGGTCTCTGATCCATTTAAATCGAGGGAATTCACTTGTGATTTCTCTTTATAACATATTAAAGCCTCTCAATATTATTAGGGAGCTATAATAAAATTATTCCATTTATTTGGAATTAACCGCAACCCACTTGCAAAATAATTCCCCATGCCTTTGTTATCTCACTTCTCGACCTCAAACTCTGTCCAATAAATTCTTTCGCCATTTTCGCGAGCTCCACCAAAAATCTCAATATTTTTTGGACCTTCCAAACACCCACTTCCTATTCAAACCCATTTGAATGTATTTCAAATGAGTTTGTTTTTCAAACCCTTCAACTTGTCTCTCTACAATTTTTCTGGCTCAAGCACATTTAAATAAGTCCAGGAAACTTATGCAATCTTCACAATGTCTCACCAGGGCCTTTGCGCTTTTCTATATTTCCTGTTTGTTTTATCAAATGGGAGAAACATGTTTTGAAGAAAGGGAGGGGAGACCAGCCGCAGCCCACTACCTAACCAGCTAGACCAGACCGGCCCATTTGCCCCTGGAGGCCCAGCTAACCCCCGTTAACCCTAGCCTGATCCCACTTCTCTCCTCGATCCCCATCTCCCTTGCCCTCGTTCCCTCCAGTGCCGCCAGCGCCCGATCCCCTCGCCCTACGCTCGCGCCCCCACCTCTCTTGCTCTCTATCCCGATCCACCACCACCGTGGCCCGATGCCCCCTAGCCTCATTAGCGCCCACGCCTCCTTCTTCCTCCGTTCGACCTCAACCGCCTGGAGACACGCGCGCACAGAGGATCGGTGCCCTTGCCCCATCCTCTCCTCCTCCACACCCCTTCCCCTTGTCTCCCTCCTTGAGCCAGGGAGAGGAGCTCCCTCTTCCTCGCCGTCCTTCGGCTCGTCATCGCTCCGGCCTCTCCTTCCTCACGCTTCACCACCAGTGTCCAAACTGCCTTGACCTCGCCGCCGGCAGCAGCAGCAGCTGCTGCACCCTCTAGCCGCCGCCATGCGAGCCTTGCTCAAGCTCCACCCGCGCCGGATCCACCTCCTCCGGCTTCCCCCATGTAGACCCCGTCATCGCCCCGTTATCCTGCTTCGCCGGAGATCATTGCCGTGAAGACCTTCTTCGAGCCATGGCGCGCCAAGGTCTTCATCGCCCCCTGCAGCCGCGCCTTGCTCCAACCCTCGCAAGATCTAGCAAGTCCGGCTCTTCCCCGACCCGTTCAAGCCAGTCCCGGCCTTTCCCTCGTAGGATCCGGCCGATCTCCCCGCGCCCCGCCGTCTGCTGCCTCCTCTGCATCGCGCCGGTGCGCCATTCCCCTGCTTCTGCATGCGAGCACGCGAGGACGACGACCAGCACCAAGTCCTGCTCGAGCAACCGCCTGCATTGACCCACCTGCCTCCGCGCCAAGTCCCACTGCCGCCTCACCTTGCTTCCCCTGCATCGGTCGCGTTGAACGAGGCCCAACATGCTCCTTCTCTTCGCCAGATGCAGCCCGGCCTCCTCCAGCCTCTGCACCGAACTGGGCCTGGCCCATGGTGAGCGCCCCAGCGCCCAGCAGTTTCGGCCCGTGTCTTGTTTTTTTAGATCTACGTTTTAGCATTATCCAGAGACTGCAGTTTTTTAGAAAACCCCTAGAGTTCATGCATTTAATAACTCACAAGTGGTGCATCATATGTAAAAACTTTATATATGTAAAATGCTTATTTTTTCATCTAGATTCATAATCTGCTTCTTTCATCCATGTTAAATATGGTTAAACTTGCTGTTTGTTTAATTTTGCATAAATGCCATGTTAAAATGATTTATTTCATAACTAATTAACCGTAGCTCGGTTTTTAACAAACTTTATATGTAAATGGTCTAGAAAAATGCATAGATTAACTTGGTGCACTTTATTTTCCTGTTTAACAACAATAAAATATGTTTTATGGCAGAACAGTTCCAAACTCAAATTATACACATGGGGATTTCCGGAATTGTTGTTAGTTGTTCCGGCCTCATTTAAACTTGTCTAGATAGGTAGTTTTATTAGGTTTCACCTCTTGCCATGTTTAAAAGCATTTAATATTGTTGGGTACCTAAACGAGAGTGAACTAAATAATTGATGTGGTGTTCCATCAATATGCAACTCGTTGCATATTGAGCTCCACTTAATTTGTAGTATTGTTTGTGCATATTGCCATGCCATGCCTTCTAAACCGGACATGCATCATACTTGTTTGTGCATCATGACATGTTTATGCTTGTGTGTTTACCATGTTTGCTTCTTTCCGGTTTGTTCCTCTTGTTAGCTTCGGTTTTGTTCTGGAGTTGTGAGGATTCGTTCGACTACGTCCGCTTGTCTTCTTCATGGACTCGTTCTTCTTCCTAGCGGGATTTCAGGCAAGATGACCATTACCCTCGATATCACTTCTATCTTTGCTTGCTAGTTGCTTCGTTCTATTGCTATGCTGCACTACCTATCACTTGTTTACCATGCCTCCCATATTGCCATGTCAACCTATAACTTTTTCACCCTTCCAAGAAAACCATTACTTGGCTATGTTACCGCTTTTCTCAGCCCCTCTTATTGCGTTGTTGGTTGCAGGTGAAGTTGAAGATTGCTCCATGATGGACAGGATTATGTTGGGATATCACAATATCTCTTATTTAATTAATGCATCTATATACTTGGTAAAGGGTGGAAGGCTCGGCCTTATGCCTGGTGTTTTGTTCCACTCTTGCCGCCCTAGTTTTCATCATACCGGTGTTATGTTCCTTGATTTTGCGTTCCTTACGCGGTTGGGTGATTTATGGGACCCCCTTGACAGCTCGCTTTGAATAAAACTCCTCCAGCAAGGCCCAACATTGGTTTTAACATTTGCCACTTAAGCCTTTTTCCCTTGGGTTCTGCAGACTCAAGGGTCATCTTATTTTACCCCCCCCCCCCCTGGGCCAGTGCTCCTCCGAGTGTTGGTCCAAACTAGAGCACCGTGCGGGACCGTCCCTTGGCGACTTGGGTTACGTTGGTACCTGTACGCTTCGCTTATCCGGTGTGCCCTGAGAACGAGATATGTGCAGCTCCTATCGGGATTTGTCGGCACATCGGGCGGCTTTGCTGGTCTTGTTTTACCATTGTCGAAATGTCTTGTAAACCGGGATTCCGAGACTGATCGGGTCTTTCTGGGAGAAGGAATATCCTTCATTGACCGTGAGAGCTTGTGGTGGGCTAAGTTGGGACACCCCTGTAGGGTATAAACTTTCAAGAGCAGTGCCCGCGGTTATGTGGCAGATGGGAATTTGTTAATATCCGATTGTAGAGAACTTGACACTTGACTTAATTAAAACGCATCAACCGCGTGTGTAGCCGTGATGGTCTCTTTTCGGCGGAGTCCGGGAAGTGAACACGGACTTTGTGTTATGATTGTGCGTAAGTAGTTTCAGGATCACTTCTTGATTACTTCTAGCTTCTCTACCGTTCCGTTGCTTCTCTTCTCGCTCTTACTTGCGTATGTTAGCCACCATATTTGCTTAGTGTTTGCTGCAACTCCACCTCATTACCACTTCCTACCCATAAGCTTAAATAGTCTTGATCTCACGGGTTTTGAGATTGCCGAGTCCTCGTGACTCACCAGATACTATCACAACAGTTGCAGGTGCCGATGATACTAGTGTAGGTGATCCAACCGAGCTTAGATGGGAGCTCAATGAAGATCTTGGTTGTTGCTATGTTTTGTTTCATGTTGATCAGTAGTGGAGCCCAGTTGGGACGATCGGGGATCTAGCAGTTGGGTTATCTTCTTTTCTTTTGGCTTTGTCCGTAGTCGGACTATGTGTGTACTCTGAATGATGTATGATTTATTTAAGTACATGTGTGAAGTGGCGATTGTAAGCCAACTCTTTATCCCAGTCTTGTTCATTACATGGGATTGTGTGAAGATGACCCTTCTTGCGACAAAACCACAATGCGGTTATGCCTCTAAGTCGTGCTTCGACACGTGGGAGATATAGCCGCATCGTGGGTGTTACACTAATCCTATTATAGGAGATGGAACATTGCATCCCGATTTGCACCTAATCTATGTGGATGAAGTTTGTGGATTATTTAATCTTGTAGGTATGCACAAGGATGTTATCAAGAAGAAGGTCTTCCCTTTATCTTTGAAGGAAAGGCATTGACATGGTTTAGGCTATGTGATGATATGGGATCATGTAACTACAACCGATTGAAATTGGAATTTCATCAGAAGTTTATCCTATGCATCTTGTTCATCGTGATCGTAATTATATATATAATTTTTGGCCTCGCGAAGGAGAAAGCATCGCTCAAGATTGGGGGAGGCTTAAGTCAATGTTATATTCATGCCCCAATCATGAGCTCTCAAGACAAATTATTATTCAAAATTTTTATGCTCGGCTTTCTCTCAATAATCGCTCCATGCTCGATGCTTCTTGTACGGGCTCTTTAATGATGAAGACTATTGAATTCAAATGGGATTTATTGGAAATAATTAAACGCAACTCGGAAGATTGGGATCTCGACGAAGGTAAGGAGTCAGGTATAACACCTAAGTTTGATTGTGTTAAATCTATTATGGATACCGATGCTTTTCGTGAATTTAGCACTAAATATGGACTTGACTCTGAGATAGTAGCTTCTTTATGTGAATCATTTGCTACTCATGTTGACCTCCCTAAGGAGAAGTGGTTTAAATACAATCCTCCCATTGAAGTAAAAGTAGTTGCACCTATTAAAGTTGAAGAAAATACTATCACTTATAATGATCCTATTGTTCCTACTACCTATATTAAGAAACCACATTTCCCTGTTAGGATAAAGGATCATGCTAAAGCTTCAACTGTGGTTCATAAGAGTAATACTAGAACACCTACACCACCTGAGAAAATTAAACTTGAACCTAGTATTGCTATGGTTAAAGATCTCTTGGCTGAAAATATTGATGGGCATGTTATTTACTTCTGTGATGAAGCTGCTAGAATTGCTAGACCCGATACTAAAAATAAACATAGACCTGTTGTAGGCATGCCTATTATTTCTGTTAAAATAGGAGATCGTTGTTATCATGGCTTATGTGATATGGGTGCTAGTGCAAGTGCAATACCTCATTCCTGATACAAAGAAATTATGCATGATATTGCACCTACTGAGATAGAAGAAACCGATGTTACAATTAAGCTTGCCAATAGAGATACTATTTCACCAGTTGGGATTGTTAGAGATGTTGAAGTCTTGTGTGGGAAAGTTAAATATCCTACTGATTTTCTTATTCTTGGCGCCCCACAATATGACTTTTGTCCCATTATATTTGGTAGACCCTTCTTGAATACTGTTGATGCTAACATAGACTGCAAAAAGGATATTGTTATGATTTGTTTAGGGGATATGTCTCATGACTTTAATTTTGATAAATTTCGTAGACAACCCCATGATAAAGAATTGGCTAGTAAGGATGAAATTATTGGTCTTGCTTCTATTGTCGTGCCTCCTAATGATCCTTTAGAACAATATTTGCTAGACCATGAAAATGATATGTTTATGAATGAAAGAAGGGAAATAGATAAAGTATTCTTTAAACAGGGACCTGTTTTGAAACACAACTTGCCTGTTGAAATTCTAGGGGATCCTCCACCACCCAAGGGTGATCCCGTGTTTGAGCTTAAACCACTACCTGATACTCTTAAATATGCTTATCTTGATGAAAAGAAGATATATCCTGTTATTGTTAGTGCTAACCTTTCAGTGCAGGAATAGGAGAAATTATTGAAAACTCCGAAGAAGCACCGTGCTACTATTGGATATACTCTTGATGATCTTAAGGGCATTAGTCCCACTCTATGCCAACACAAAATAAAATTGGAGAAAGACGCCAAACCAGTTGTCGATCACCAACAACGGTTAAATCCTAAGATGAAAGAAGTGGTAAGAAAAGAAATACTAAAGCTCCAGGAGGCAGGTATAATTTATCCCATTGCTGATAGTCAGTGGGTAAGTCCTATCCATTGTGTCCCTAAGAAGGGAGGTATTACTATCGTTCCTAATGATAAAGACGAATTGATCCCGCATAGAATTGTTACAGGTTATAGGATGGTAATTGATTTATGCAAATTAAATAAAGCTACTAAAAAGGATCATTACCCTTTGCCTTTTATTGATCAAATGCTAGAAAGATTATCCAAACATACACATTTTTGCTTTCTAGATGGTTACTCTGGTTTCTCTCAAATACCTGTGTCAAAAGAGGATCAAGAAAAGACCAGTTTTACTTGCCCTTTCGATACTTTTGCTTATAGGCGTATGCCTTTTGGTTTATGTAATGCGCCTGCTACCTTTCAAAGATGCATGATGGCTATATTCTCTGACTTTTTTGAAAAGATTGTTGAGGTTTTCATGGACGATTTCTCCGTTTATGGATCTTCTTTTGATGATTGCTTGAGCAACCTTGATCGAGTTTTGAAGAGATGTGAAGAAACTAATCTTGTCTTGAATTGGAAAAAATTCCACTTTATGGTTAATGAAGGCATTGTCTTGGGGCATAAAATTTCTGAAAGAGGTATTGAAGTTGATAAAGCTAAAGTTGATGCTATTGAAAAGATGTCGTGTCCTAAAGACATTAAAGGTATAAGAAGTTTCCTTGGTCATGGCGGTTTTTATAGGAGGTTTATTAAGGACTTCTCTAAAATTTCTAGGCCTCTGACTAATCTCTTATAAAAAGATATTCCTTTTGTCTTCGATGATGATTATGTAGAAGCATTTGAAATACTTAAGAAAGCTTTGATTTCTTCACCTATTGTTTAGCCACCTGATTGGAATTTACCCTTTGAAATTATGTGCGATGCTAGTGATTATGCCGTAGGTGCTGTTCTAGGACAAAGAGTTGATAAGAAACTAAATGTTATTCAATATGCTAGTAAAACTCTAGACAATGCCTAAAGAAATTATGCTACTACTCAAAAAGAATTTTAGCAGTTGTATTTGCTTGTGATAAGTTTAGACCTTATATCATCGACTCTAAAGTAACTGTTCACACTGATCATGCTGCTATTAAATATCTTATGGAAAATAAAGATGCTAAACCTATACTTATTTGATGGGTTATCCTACTACAAGAATTTGATTTGCATATTATTGATAGAAAGGGAGCTGAGAACCCCGTTGCAGACAACTTGTCTAGGTTAGAGAATGTTCTTGATGACCCACTACCTATTGATGATAGCTTTCCTGACGAACAATTAGCTGTCATGAATGCTTCTTGTACTGCTCCATGGTATGCTGATTATGCTAATTACATTGTTGCTAAATTTATACCACCTAGTTTCATGTACCAACAAAAGAAAAGTTTTTTTATGATTTAAGACATTACTTCTGGGATGACCCACACCTTTATAAACTAGGAGTAGATGGTGTTATTAGACGTTGTGTACCTGAGCATGAACAGGAACAAATCCTACGCAAGTGTCACTCCGAGGCTTATGGAGGACACCACGCTGGAGATAGAACTGCGCATAAGGTATTGCAATCCGGTTTTTATTGGCCTACTCTCTTCAAGGATGCCCGTATGTTTGTCTTGTCTTGCGATGAATGTCAAAGAATTGGTAATATTAGTAGACGTCAAGAAATGCCTATGAATTATTCACTTGTTATTGAACCATTTGATGTTTGGGGCTTTGATTATATGGGACCATTTCCTTCCTCTAATGGGTATACACATATTTTAGTTGTTGTTGATTAGATTACTAAGTGGGTAGAAGCTATTCCAACTAGTAGTGCTGATCATAACACCTCTATTAAGATGCTTAAAGAAGTTATTTTTCTGAGGTTTGGAGTCCCTAGATACCTAGTGACTGATGGTGGTTCACATGTTATTCATGGTGCTTTTCGTAAAATTCTTGCTAAGTATGATGTTAATCATAGAATTGCATCTCCATATCACCCACAGTCTAGTGGCCAAGTAGAACAGAGTAACAGAGAGCTTAAATTGATTTTTCAAAAGACTGTTAATAGATCTAGAAAGAATTGGTCCAAGAAACTTGATGATGCATTATGGGCTTATAGAACTGCATATAAAAATCCTATGGGTATTTCTCCATATAAAATGGTTTATGGAAAAGCATGCCACTTACCTCTCGAACTAGAACATAAGGCATATTGGGCCATTAAAGAGCTCAATTATGATTTCAAACTTGCCGGTAAGAAGAGGTTATTTAACATTAGCTCAATTCATAAATGGAGAACTCAAGACTATGAGAATGCCAAACTGTTTAAAGAAAAAAGTTAAAAGATGGCATGACAAAAGGATACAAAAGCGTGAGTTTAATGTAAGTGATTATGTGTTGCTTTTCAACTCTCGTTTAAGATTTTTTGCAGGAAAACTCCTCTCTAAATGGGAAGGTCCTTACATTATCGAGGAGGTCTATCGTTCCGATGCCATAAAAATCAACAACTTTGAAGGCACAACTTCGAAGCCACAAATCCGAAGGTGGTGAACGGTCAAAGAATCAAACATTATATCTCAGGTAATCCCATAAATATTGGAACTAATGTGATTGAAACCGTAACCCCGGAGGAATACATAAGGGACACTTTCCAGAATGTTTCAGACTCCGAAAAGGAATAGGTATGCGGTATGGTAAGTAAACCGACTCCAAAATAGTTCTAGTAGCAACTTTTTCTCCGTTTGGGATATTTAAGAAAATAGGAAAATAAGAAGTAGTCCGGGAAGGACACGAGGTGTCCACGAGGGTGGAGGGCGCGCCCCCTGCCTCGTGGGCACCTAGTTTGCTCTCCGGACTCTGTTTTCTTGCATGATACTTCTTGTGGTCGGTAAAAATTCATTATATAATCTCCCGAAGGTTTTGACCACCGTACCACGATGAAATCCTCTATTTTTGTTTTGAGTTGTTTCTGCCGTAGATTAGAGCAATATGTCGTCCGAGGATTCGAAGGGAGAAAGTTATGTGGCTGATTACCTTGCAGACCCTAAGGTCTACGGGGACTTGGAGCATTATGGTTGGACCATTGAGGAAGAAGAAGACAACGAGCCTAAGGGAAAGGAGGAGATGAGCTCAGATGAAGATGAAGTCCCATTACCTCAACCTGGGGACATGCATGTGGAGTTTAAAAAGTCAAGCCTCCCTGATAGAGCAAAGAAACCTAAGATCGAGTTTATCCCTTTTCGTCTCTTGCAGGAGAACAACCAGGAACTATGCAAAAGGATATTAACCCTTGAGCAGGAGATCGATGATCTAAGGGAGCAAAATTCCATCCTCAAGCGCAAATTAAGGAAGAAGCCTACATCATCATCACCTCCAAAGAAGGAGACATAATCACATGGGTATGGGCACTCCCCTTGGCAACTACCAAGCTTGGGGGAGGTGCCCCGGTATCGTATCACCATCACACTCCTATCTTTTCCATTTTTCTTAGTTTGATCCTTTTGGTAATATATTGATCTAGTAGAATAAAGTTTTAGAATGATCTAGTTTTGAGTTTCGCTTTATGATTCCTCTATGTAATCGAGTCTGTGAGCTATATATAATAAAGATTAGTATTGAGTCAAGGGCTTTGCTATCTTGCTATGATCTTGAGGGAATAAAAGAAGAAGAAAGAATAAAAAGAAATAAAGAGATCATATGGATCTTATGGAGAGTAATGACTTCACATATTAAGAGTATGATGAATAAAAGTTGTTGAGAGTTGGCAAACAGAGTTTTGGTCATCGTTGCAATTAATAGGAAGTAATAAAGAGAGAGAGGTTCTCACATATAAATATACTATCTTGGACATCTTTTATGATTGTGAGCACTCATTAAAATATGACATTCTAAAGAGTTGAGGTTGGACAAGGAAGACAACGTAATGGGTTATGTTTTCTTATATCCGAAATAAAGTATATTGTCATGGATCATCCAACATGTTGAGCTTGCCTTTCCCTCTCTTGCTAGCCAAATTCTTTGCACCAAGTAGAGATACTACTTGTGCTTCCAAATATCCTTAAACCTAGTTTTGCCATGAGAGTCCACCATATCTACCCATTGATTGAGTAAGATCCTTCAAGTAATTTGTCATTGTTGCAAGCAATAAAAATTGCTCTTTAAATATGTATGGTTTATTAGTGTGGCTTTATACGATCTTGTGATGTGGAAGAAATAAAAGCGACGGACTGCATAATAAAGGTCCATATCACAAGTGGCAATATAAAGTGACGTTCTTTTGCATTAAGATTTTGTGCATCCAACCCTAAAAGCACATGACAACCTCTGCTTCCCTCTGTGAAGGGCCTATCTTTTATTTTTTGTCTTATACCTTCATAGAAGGGTCATGGTGATCTTCACCTTTCCTTTTTACATTTTATCCTTTGGCAAGCACATTGTGTTGGAAAGATCCTGATATATATATCCAATTGGATGTAAGTTAGCATGAACTATTATTGTTGACATTACTCCTGAGGTAAAAGGTTGGGAGGCAACACTATAAGCCCCTATCTTTCTCTGTGTCTGATTAAAACTTCATACCCATAAGTATTGCATGAGTGTCAGCAATTGTGAAATACTAAATGATAGTTGAGTATGTGGACTTGCCGAAAAGCTCTTTTATTGACTCTTTCCGATGTTATGATAAATTGCAATTGCTTCAATGACCGAGATTATAGTTTGTTAGTTTTCAATGAAGTTTCTGATTCATACTTGACATTGTGAATAGATCGTTAATTTAGTATAAGAAATCATATGACAATATTTATATATGTTGCTGTTATTAGAATGATCATGATGCCATCATGACCGTATTTTATTTTATCGACACCTCTATCTCTAAATATGTGGACATATTTTCCGATATTGGCTTCCGCTTGAGGACAAGCGAGGTCTAAGCTTGGGGGAGTTGATACGTCCATTTTGTTGATAGTGTTAAAGTTCTTTAACACTATTCTCAAAATCACAGGGCATCTTATTATAATTTCCATAAGAATTGTTGTAGTAATTACCATAGTTGTTAGAGGAATTACTAGGAAATGGTCTAGGATTAAAATTACCTCTATATGCGTTATTACCAAAATTGTTCCTACCAACAAAATTCACATCCATAGATCCATTATTATTCTTAATCAAAGTGGACAAAGGCATATCATTAGGATCAATAGAAGCACTCTTACTAACAAATAATTTCATAAGTTCATCCACCTTCCCACTCAAAACATTAATCTCTTCAATTGCATGCACGTTTTTACTAGTGGAAGATCTTTCGGTGTGCCATTGAGAATAATTAACCATAATATTATCTAGGAGTTTAGTAGCTTCTCCTATAGTATTTTCCATAAAAGTGCCTCCCACTGCTGAATCTAAAAGATTTCTAGAAGCAAAATTCAATCTGGTATAATTTTTTTTGTATAATCATCCACAAATTCAAACCATGTGTAGGGCAATTTCGTATCATCAATTTCATCCTCTCCAAAGATTGTGCAACATGTTCATGATCAAGTTGACTAAAATTCATAATATCGTTCCTAAGGGAGATGATCTTAGCGGGAGGAAAATACTTAGAGATAAAAGCATCTTTACACTTGTTCCACGAATCAGTACTATTTTTAGGCAAAGATGAAAACCAAGTTTTAGCATGATCTTTAAGTGAAAATGGAAATAGCTTCAATTTAACAATATCATTATCCACATCTTTCTTTCTTTGCATATCACACAAATCAACGAAATTGTTTAGATGGGATGCGACATCTTCACTAGGAAGGCCATAAAATTGATCTTTTAAAACAATATTCAGCAAAGCGGCATTAATTTCACAATATTCCGCACTAGTGGCGGGAGCAATCGGAGAACTAATAAACTCATTGTTGTTGGTGTTGGAAAAATCACACAATTTGGTATTTTCATGAGCCATTGTGACAAAGCAAGCAATCCAGCACAAGGGCACACAAAAAGCAAGCGAAGAAATTGAATGGAAGAGGGGCAAAGAAAGGCGGATCTTTTCGAATATCATTTTAGAAGTGGGGGAGAGGAAAACGAGAAGCGAATGGCGAATTATGTAATGCAAGAGATGAGTTTATGATGGGTACTTGGTATGTCTTGACTTGGCGTAGATCTCCCGGGCAACAGCGCCAGAAATTCTTCTTGCTACTTCTTGAGCTTATGTTGGTTTTTCCCTTGAAAAGGCAAGGGTGATGCAGCAAAGTAGAGATAAGTATTACCCTCGGTTTGAGAGCCAAGGTATCAATCCAGTAGGAGAGAACACACAAATCACCGAATACCTGCACAAACAATCAAACAAACTTGCACCCAACGCGATAAAGGGGTTGTCAATCCCTTCATGGTTAATTGCAAAAGTGAGATCGGATAGAGATAGATAAATGATAAAGTAGATATTTTTGGTATTTTTGGTTTATAGATTGGAAAGTAAAAGATTGCAAGAATAGTAGATCAGAAACTAAGATTGTAGATCAGAAACTTATATGATGGAAAATAGACCCGGGGGCCATAGGTTTCACTAGAGGCTTCTCTCAAGATAGAAAATAATACGGTGGGTGAACGAATTACTGTCAAGAAATTCATAGAACAACGCAAAGTTATGATGATATCTAAGGCAATGATCATGAATATAGGCATCATGTCCGTGTCAAGTAGACCGACTCCTGCCTGCATCTACCACTATTACTCCACAGATCAACCACTATCTAGCATGCATCTAGAGTATTAAGTTCATAAAGAACAGAGTAATGCATTAAGTAAGTTGACATAATGTAGAGGAATTAACTCAAGCAATATGATGAAAACCGCATCTTTGTATCCTTGATGGCAACAATACAATACGTGCCTTGCTGCCCCTACTGTCACTGGGAAAGGACACTTCAAGATTGAACCCAAAGCTAAGCACTTCTCCCATTGCAAGAAAAACCAATCTAGTTGGCCAAACCAAACCGATAGTTCAAAGAGAATTACAAAGATATCAAATCATGCATATAAGAATTCAGAGAAGATTCAAATAATATTCATAGATAAGTTGATCATAAATCCACAATTCATTCGATCTCGACAAATAAACACACTATAAAAAAGTATTACATCGAATATATCTCCAAGAACATCGAGGAGAACCTGGTATTGAGAATCAAAGAGAGAGAAGAAGCCATCTAGCTACTAGCTATGGACCCGTAGGTCTGTGGTAAACTACTCACGCTTCATCGGAAAGGCAATGTTGTTGATGTAGAAGCCCACCGTGGTCGAATCCCCTTCCGCCAGGACGCCGGAAAAGGCCCCTAGATGGGATCTCACGGGTACAGAAGGTTGCGGCAGCGGAAAAGTGTTTTCATGGATGCCCCTGTTGGTTCGGGGATATATGGGAATATATAAGAAAAATAATTAGGTCAAGAAGTGCACGAGGGGCCCACAAGGGTGGCCGCCTCGTGGCTCCTCCGACTTCATCTCCAAGTCTCCTAGTTGTCTTCTTCTCCAAGAAAAATCATCGCGAAGGTTTCATTCCGTTTTCTCTCCATTTGGTATTCCTTTTCTACGAAACTCCAAAACAAGGAAAAAATGGAACTGGCACTAGGCTCTAGGTTAATAGGTTAGTCCCAAAAATAATATAAAATAGCATATTAATGCATATAAAACATCCAAAACAGATAATATAATAGCATGGAACAATAAAAAATTATAGATACATTGGAGACGTATCAATTAGTACCGCGTTAGAACACCCCTAGCTCTGCATACGGTCATGTCGTGCTTTCTGTTGCTTTGTATGCATGTTGTTGATTGTTTCATCCCCCTCCTTCCTCTCTGGTAGGACTCGAGACCGTTGATGTTTCAGTGTTCGACTATGGCTACACTTCCGAAGATTCCTTTTGTCTGCCAAGCTTACAGGCAAGCAAACCCCCATTGATCATTCTGATATCGCCCATTCCCTTCTCTCTTATGCTTGCATTAAAACTGCTACTACTTTTTTTATGATCCTGCTCTGATGTATAGCCTATTTTTGTTACCTACTTTCATACCTTACCTGCTTATCCTAAACTGCATAGTATAGGTTGGTTAGTGATCCATCAGTGACCCCCCACCTTGTCCCAGTTGCCCTGCTTTATGTTCAGTGACTCGATCAACGTAATTGATATGTCTCCAACGTATCTATAATTTTTGATTCATCCATGCTATTATATTATCCACCTTGGATGTTTTATATGCATTTATATGCTATTCTATATGATTTTTGGGACTAACCTATTAACCTAGAGCCCAGTGCCAGTTTCTATTTTTTCCATGTTTTTGAGTATCGCAGAAGAGGAATATCAAATGGGGTCCAATTGACCTAAAAATTTATGGAGATTATTTTTGGACTAGAAGAAGCCCACGGAGCATCGGAGATGGACTAGAAGAGTCCCGAGTCAACCACGAGGGTGGAGGGAGCGCCCGCAACCTCGTGGCTGACTCGGGGACCCCTCTGACTTGTTCCCGACGTCAACACATCTTTGATACATCTCCGTCGTATCTACTTTTCCAAACACTTTTGCCCTTGTTGTACTCTAACTTGCATGATTTGAATGGAACTAACCCGGACTGACGCTGTTTTCAGCATAACTACCATGGTGTTATTTTTGTGCAAAAATAAAAGTTCTCGGAATGACCTGAAAATCCACGGAGCAACTTTTTAGAATTAATAAAAAAATTGGCAAAAGAATCAACCTTAGGGGGCCCACACCCTGTCCACGAGAGTGGGGGCGCCCCCCTAGGGCGCACCCCCTGCCTCGTGGGCCCCCTGGACCTCCACCGACCTCAACTCCAACTCCATATATTCACGTTCGCGGAGAAAAAATCAGAGAGAAAGATTAATCGCGTTTTACGATACAGAGCCACCGCCAAGCCCTAAACTCTCACGGGAGGGCTAATCTGGAGTCCGTTCGGGGCTCCGGAGAGGGGGGTACATCGCTGTCGTCATCATCAACCATCCTCCATCACCAATTTCGTGATGCTCACCGCCATGCGTGAGAAATTCCATCGTAGGCTTGCTGGACGGTGATGGGTTGGATGAGATTTACCATGTAATCAAGTTAGTTTTGTTAGGGTTTGATCCCTAGTATCCACTATGTTCTGAGATTAATGTTGCTATGACTTTGCTATGCTTAATGCTTGTCACTAGGGCCCGAGTGCCATGATTTCAGATCTGAACCTATTATGTTTTCATGAATATATGTGAGTTATTGATCCTATCTTGCAAGTCTATAGTCACCTATTACTTGTTATGATCCGACAACCCCGAAGTGACAATAATCGGGATACTTCTCGGTGATGACCGTAGTTTGAGGAGTTCATGTATTCACTAAGTTTTAATGCTTTGGTCTAGTACTCTATTAAAAGGATGCCTTAATATCCCTTAGTTTCCATTAGGACCCCGTTTCCACGGGAGGGTAGGACAAAAGATGTCATGCAAGTTCTTTTCCATAAGCACGTATGACTATATTCGGAATACATGCCTACATTACATTGATGAATTGGAGCTAGTTCTGTGTCACCCTATGTTATAACTATTACATGAGGAATCGCATCCGACATAATTATCCATCACCGATCCAATGCCTACAAGCTTTTCACATATTGTGCTTTGCTTATTTACTTTACCGTTGCTACTGTGACAATTACTACAAACTGCTACTATTACTTTTGCCACTGTTACCGTTACTTCCATACTACTTTGCTACTAAATACTTTGCTGCAGATACTAAGTTATCCATGTGTGGTTGAATTGACAACTCAACTGCTAATACTTGAGAATATTCTTTGGCTTCCCTTATGTCGAATCAATAAATTTGGGTTGAATACTCTACCCTCAAAAACTATTGCGATCCCCTATACTTGTGGGTTATCACTCTTATATATCCACAAACTTCCAGAATAGAACCAAGATCAGGAGTTCCGCCACCGCAAGCCTCTGTAGCCACCAAAAACCAATTAGGACCCTATTCCGGCACCCTGCCGGAGGGGGGAATCATCACCGGTGGCTATCTTCATCATCCCGGCACTCTCCACGATGAGGAGAGAGTAGTTCACCCTCGGGGCTGAGGGTCTGTACTAGTAGCTATGTGTTTGATCTCTCTCTCTCTCTCGTGTTCTTGATTTGGCACGATCTTGATGTACGAGCTTTGCTATTATAGTTGGATCTTATGATGTTTCTCCCCCTCTACCTTCTTGTAATAGATTGAGTTTTCCCTTTGAAGTTATCTTATCTGATTGAGTCTTTAAGGATTTGAGAACACTTGATGTATGTCTTCCATGTGTTTATCTATGGTGACAATGGGATATTCATGTGATCCACTTGATGTATGTTTTGGTGATCAACTTGCAGGTTCTGTGACCTTGTGAACTTATGCATAGGGGTTGGCACACGTTTTCGTCCTGACTCTCCGGTAGAAACTTTGGGGCACTCTATTAAGTACTTTGTATTGGTTTGAATAGATGAATCTGAGATTGTGTGATGCATCTCGTATAATCATACCCGCAGATACTTGTGGTGACACTGGAGTATCTAGGTGACATTAGGGTTTTTCTTGATGTGTGTCTTAAGGTGTTACTTTACTACAAAGTCTAGGGTTGTTTGTGACAGTTATAGGAATAGCCTAATGGATTGATCGGGAAGAATAACTTTGAGGTGGTTTCGTACCCTACAATAATCTCTTCGTTTGTTCTCTGCTATTAGTGACTTTGGAGTGACTCTTTGTAGCATGTTGAGGGATTGTTATATGATCTAATTATGTTATCATTGTTGAGAGAACTTGCACTAGTGAAAGTATGAACCCTAGGCCTTGTTTCGAAGCATTGCAATACCGTTTTCGCTCACTTTTACTACTTGCTACCTTGCTGTTTTTATATTTTCGGATTACAAAAACCATATCTACCATCCATATTGCACTTGTATCACCATCTCTTCGCCGAACTAGTGCACCTATACAATTGACCATTGTATTCGGTGTGTTGGGGACACAAGAGACTCTTTGTTATTTGGTTGCAGGGTTCTTTGAGAGAGACCATCTACATCCTACACCTCCCACAGATTGATAAACCTTAGGTCATCCACTTGAGGGAAATTTTCTACTGTCCTACAAAACTCTACGCTTGGAGGCCCAACACGAGTCTACAAGAAGAAGGTTGCATAGTAGACATCAAGCTCTTTTCTGGCGCCGTTGCCGGGGAGGTTAGTGCTTGAAGGTATATCTTTAGATATTGCAATTGATTCTTATTGTCTTATCACTAGTTTAGTTTATAAAAGAAAACTACAAAAAATGGAATTGAGGTTGCCTCATATGCTTCATCTTTTTAATGTCTTTCATGAAAATGATGGAAAGGAAAATTGTGCCCAAGTGTTAGAAGAAGAATGCATTAAAATGTTTGGAACTAAATCTTTGAATGATGAGCATGATTGCAATGTTGTTAGTATGAAATCTTTGAATATCCATAGTACCAATGATGATTTCACTAGTCATGATAAAAATGTTTCTTATAAGCATGTCAATTTTTGTGGAGTGCATAGAGTTTGCAAGTACACACCAAAAAGGGAAGATAGATTTTGCAAGAGGCATAAGTATTTAGAAACTAAATGGTTGCAAGATAGGCTAGATGTTTGTGCTGAAAATTTAAATTTTCTTCGCCATCCTTGTGAACTTTGCAATGAACGTGGTCATTTAAATATCCAATGCAAATCATTTCATGATCAAATCGTGTCCAAAATTTTTGATGACTTGATTTCCCTTACGCATCATAATGAACTTAGTTTACTTCTGGGTTATGAAGAAATGAAACATATAACTAAGGATATTCCAGAATTTTCCCTTGAGAGAGTTCTTGATTTTGATCTAGAGGAAATTTATATGTATTGTGCGGTGAATTGCATTGAAAATACTTATATTGCCAATTACATAAAGACAAGAAAACAAATAGAAGATGAAGAGAATACTAATGAAAGGGAAGAGGTTTCCTAGTATCCTCCTATTCTTTCTTATGATGAATCAAGTAACAAGGAGGATCCTTCTATTCAACCAATCTCATTGATAAGGAGCTCCAAAAATAGGATTAAACCCACACATAATGTGGAGAAGAAAAAGAAAAGACGCAGAAGCAAAGGTAAAAAGGTATCCCTCCCAAATGATGTTGCTCCTATTAATTTTATGCCTATTACTCATTGTGATGATAATAATTGCTATACTATTGGTGCTATCCATACTATTAATGATGAGAGTGATTATGCTTATGATATGCAAAGGCCCAAGCTTGGGGATGCTATGTTTGATGAGAATGACATGTTTGAGAATTTATTTGCTGCAATTAATGTTTGTCCCAAACTTGGGGATGCTATGTTTAATGAAGATGATATTTTTAGTCTACTAAGTTTTTATATGCAAATTTATTATGATGATAGCATGCCTCCTATTTATGATGATTATATTGATGAAAGTGGGTTTGGAAGAGTGTCAACTTTTGTAAGTAATGATCCCACTAATTTAGAGGGTGTTGAATCTTCTTGCGATAATTATGAAATTGGATTGGAGAGGTCATGACTTTATTTAGTAATGATTCCACTATCTTGGAAGAGGTTTCAATTGATTATGATGAGAACAAAGTTGCTACTTATGATGATTATTGTGATCATACTTATGTTATAAAAAGTAGTGATGATTATATTTATAAAACTTGTCATGATTATGATTACCCTTTTTCTGAACATTACTCTTTTAATGTGGAAACAATTTATAGTATTCGAGTTTCTTATGATACTCCCACTCTTCCGTATGAG
Organism: Triticum aestivum; assembly: GCF_018294505.1. Taxonomy (NCBI): domain Eukaryota; kingdom Viridiplantae; phylum Streptophyta; class Magnoliopsida; order Poales; family Poaceae; genus Triticum; species Triticum aestivum. Next base: position 428,050,443 of record NC_057798.1, on the reverse strand, counting down.
AAGAATTCTGCTTATGTGGAGAGTAGTAAATTTTCTATGCTTGGAAATAATGAAAATAATGCTTTATGTGATGGTTATATAGTTGAATTCATTCATGATGCTATGAAAATTATTATGAGGGAGGAATATATGCTTGTAGGAATTGAAATAATATCAAGTTTCCTGTCTATGTGTTGAAAATCTTGAAGTTTTGCTTGTTTTACCTTCCTATGCTAGTTGATTCTTGTTTCCGTAAGTTGTTTGCTCACAAAATCCCCATGCATAGGAAGTGGGTTAGACCTAAATGTGCTAGTCATATTCTTCATGATGCTCCCATTATGTTTCAATTCTTATCTTTCAAGTGAGCATCATTCCAATCATCATGCCTAGCTAGAAAGGCATTAAAGAAAAGCGCTTGTTGGGAGACAACCCAATATTTACCCTTACTGTTTTTGTCTGTTCACATGCTTAAGCTACTATATTAATCATGATTTATAGCTTTTGTTTCAATAAAGTGCCAAGTAAAGCCTTTAGGATAGTGTGGATGATAGTTGACTTGATTCTGTGCAAAAACAAAAACTTTTGCGCTCAGTCCAGGAAATTTGAAAAATCACTAGAATGTTCTTTTGATCTGAAATTTTTACACAAGATTGATATAAAAATTTCCTAGATTTTCCAAAATTTTCAGAATTTTTGGAGTTACATAAGTATGGAAAGTTTCCAGATTACTACAGACTATTCTGTTTTTGACAGATTCTGTTTTCTTTGTGTTGTTTGCTTACTTTGATGAATCTATGAGTAGTATCGAAGGGTATGAACCATTGAGAAGTTGGAATACATCATATATAACACCAATATGAATTTAGAATGAGTTGACAACAGTACCTAAGTGGTGATTTTATTTTCTTATACTAACGTAGCTTACGAGTTTTCTGTTTAGTTTTGTGTTGTGAAGTTTCCAAGTTTTGGGTAAAGATTCGATGGACTATGGAATAAGGAGTGGCAAGAGCCTAAGCTTGGGGATACCCAAGGGACCCCAAGGTAATATTCAAGGACAACCAAGAGCCTAAGCTTGGGGATGCCTCGGAAGGCATCCCCTCTTTCGTCTTCGTTCATCGATAACTTTACTTGGAGCTATATTTTTATTCACCACATGATATTTTTTTTGCTTGAAACGTCATTTTATTTTATTTTGATTTGCTTGCAGTTTGAAATGCTTAAATGTTAGAGAGTCTTCACACAGTTACAGAACTATTCGACTACTCATTGATCTTCACTTATATCTTTTGGAGTAGTTTGTCATTTGCTCTAGTGCTTCACTTATATCTTTCTAGAGCACGTTGGTGGTTTTATTTTGAAGAAATTGATGAACTATCATGCTTCACTTATATTATTTTGAGAGTCTTAAACAGACTTGTAATTTTCTTTGTTTATGAATTTAGTCCTAATATGATGGGCATCCAAGAGGGATATACTAAAAACTTTCATATAAAGTGCATTGAATACTATGAGAAGTTTGATTCGTTATGATTGTTTTGAGATATGCAGATGATGATATTAGAGTCATGCTAGTGGAGTAATTGTGAATTTGAGAAATACTTGTGTTGAGGTTTGTGATTCCGTAGCATGCATGTATGGTGAACCATTATGTAACGAAGTTGGAGCATGAGGTATTTTTTACTTCTCTTCCTTATTATGAGTGGCGGTCGGGGACGAGCGATGGTCTTTTCCTACCAATCTATCCCCCTAGGAGCATGCGCTTACTACTTTGTTTCCATAACTAATAGATTTTTGTAATAAGAATGTGAGTTCTTTATGACTAATGTTGAGTCCATGGATTATATGCACTCTCACCCTTCCACCATTGCTAGCCTCTCTAGTACCGCACAACTTTCACCAGTACCATACACCCACCATATACCTTCCTCAAAACAGCCACCATACCTACCTATTATGGCATTTCCATAGCCATTCCGAGATATATTTCCATGCAACTTTTCACCATTCCATTTATTATGACACGCTTCATCATTGTCATATTGCTTTGCATGATCATGTAGTTGACATTGTATTTGTGGCAAAGCCACCTTTCATAATTCTTTCATACATGTCACTCTTGATTCATTTCACATCTCGGTACACCGCTGGAGGCATTCACATAGAGTCATTATTTGTTCTAGGTATTGAGTTGTAATTTTTCAAGTTGTAAGTAAATAGAAGTGTGATGATCATCATTATTAGAGCATTGTCCCATGTGAGGAAATAAAAAGAAGGAGGCCAAATAAAAAAAGGAAAGTCCCAAAAAAAAGAGAGGCCAAAGAAGCCAAACAAAAAATGAGAGAAAAAGAGAGAAGGGGCAATGTTACTATCCTTTTCCACACTTGTGCTTCAAAGTAGCACCATGATCTTCATGATAGAGAGTCTCCTATTCTGTCACTTTCATATACTAGTGGGAATTTTTCATTATAGAAATTGGCTTGTATATTTCAATGATGGGCTTCCTCAAATGCCCTAGTTCTTCATGAGCAAGCAAGTTGGATGCACACCCACTTAGTTTTCTTTTTGAGCTTTCATATACTTATAGCTCTAGTGCATCCGTTGCATGGCAATCCCTACTCACTCACATTGATATCTATTGATGGGCATCTCCATACCCCGTTGATACGCCTAGTTGATGTGAGACTATCTCCTTCTTTTTGTATTCTCCACAACCACCATATCCTGTTCCACCTATAGTGCTATGTCCATGGCTCACACTCATGTATTGCATGAAAGTTGAAAAGGTTTGAGAACATCAAAAGTATGAAACAATTGCTTGACTTGTCATCGGGGTTGTGCATGATTTGAATATTTTGTGTGATGAAGATGGAGCATAGCTAGACTATGTGATTTTGTAGGGATAGCTTGCTTTGGCCATGTTATTTTGAGAAGACATGATTGCTTTATTAGTATGCTTGAAGTATTATTGTTTTTTGTCAATATTAACCTTTTGTTTTGAATCTTATGGATCTGAACATTCTTGCCACAATAAAGAAAATTACATGGATAAATATGTTAGGTAGCATTCCACATCAGAAATTCTGTTTTTATCATTTACATATTCGAGGACGAGCAGGAATTAAGCTTGGGGATGCTTGATACATCTCCAATATATCTATAATTTTTGATTGTTTGATGCCATTATATTATCCATCTTGGATGTTTTATATGCTATTTTATACGATTTTTGGAACTAACCTATTAACCTAGAGCCCAGTGCCAGTTTCTGGTTTTTCCTTGTTTTTGAGTATCGCAGAAAAGGAATATCAAACGGAGTCCAGTTGACCTGAAAATTTAGGGAGATTATTTTTGGACCAGAAGAAGTGCACGGAGCATCGGAGATGGACTAGAAGAGTCTCGAGTCAACCACGAGGGTGGAGGGCGCGCCCCCTACCTCGTGGCTGACTTGGGGACCCCCCCGACTTTTTTCCGACGCCCTCTTATATATCCCCAAACTTCCAAAACAGAACCAATATCAGGAGTTCCACTACCGCAAGCCGCTGTAGCCACCAAAAACCAATCGGGACCCTGTTTCGGCACCGTGTCGGAGGGGGAATTATCACCGGTGGCCATCTTCATCATCCCAGTGCTCTCCATGATGAGGAGGGGGTAGTTCACCCTCGGGGCTGAGGGTATGTACCAGTAGCTATGTGTTTGATCTCTTTCTCTCGTGTTCTTGATTTGGCATGATCTTGATGTACCGCGAGCTTTGCTATTATAGTTGGATCTTATGATGTTTCTCCCCCACAACCTTCTTGTAATAGATTTAGTTTTCCCTTTGAAGTTATCTTATCCGATTGAGTCTTTAAGGATTTGAGAACACTGGATGTATGTCTTGCTTGTGTTTATCTGTGGTGGCAATGGGATATTCACATGATCCACTTGATGTATGTTTTGGTGATCAACTTGCGGGTTCTATGACCTTGTGAACTTATGCATAGGGGTTGGCACACATTTTCGTCTTGACTCTCCGGTAGAAACTTTGGGGCACTATATGAAGTACTTTGTGTTGGTTTGAATAGATGAATCTGAGACTGTGTGATGCATATCGTATAATCATACCCGCGGATACTGGTGGTGACATTGGAGTATCTAGGTGACATTAGGGTTTTGGTTGATGTGTGTCTTAAGGTGTTATTTTACTACGAACTCTAGGGCTGTTTGTGAAACTTATAGGAATAGCCCAATGCATTGATCGGAAAGAATAACTTTGAGGTGGTTTCGTACCCTCCAATAATCTCTTCGTTTATTCTCTGCTATTAGTGACTTTGGAGTGACTCTTTGTTGCATGTTGAGGGATTGTTATATGATCTAATTATGTTATTATTGTTGAGAGAACTTGCATTAGTGAAAGTATGAATCCTAGGCCTTGTTTTGAAGCATTGCAATATCATTTTCACTCACTTTTACTACTTGCTACCTTGTTGTTTTTATATTATCAGATTACAAAAACCCATATCTACAATCCATATTGCACTTGTATCACCATCTCTTCGCCGAACTAGTGCACCTATACAATTTACAATTGTATTGGGTGTGTTACAGACACAAGAGACTCTTTGTTATTTGGTTGCATGGTTATTTGAGAGAGACTATCTTCATCCTACGCCTCCCACGGATTGATAACCTTAGGTCATCCACTTGAGGGAAATTTGCTACTGTCCTACAAAACTCTACGCTTGGAGGCCCAACACGAGTCTACAAGACGAAGGTTGCATAGTAGACATCAGTGATTGACGTCTAGGCCCCAACATCGCACATTACCCCCCTTAGTTGACTCTACAGAGTTATTATCAAGTGCAAAGGGTGATACCTCGTCAGCACTTCTTATGTTAACCCTGTAGTGTAGCTATTCAGTCATGGTCATCGAGGGTGATTCCTCCTTAACCATTCCCGATAACGACTCTATCGTGCAACCCCTCAAGTGTGAACCATCGAGGGTGATTCCTCCAAGTCCACCTTGACGGTTACATCGAGTGGGAATCCATTAAGGGTGATTCCTCGGGTTCCCTCCTTGCTGTTTCGGACACAAGGTTACTTTGACTTACCATAGAACCATGATGACATCGGGTCGGCCCCGAGGGGTACCCGTGAGTGATGTGAAGTTGGGTTAACCTGGAGGGTACCTGAGAGATAATTATGTGCATGGCAGGGCATTCTTAGCCCTTGTCGTAAGTCCACGAGACAGGGCGACAGGGTCACATGATGTTGAGTCTCTACTCGTTACCACGCACTACCAAGACATTAAAGGTTTGGACATGTGATCTGAGTAGGCCTCTGGACTTTTTTGCACTAACCACCATGCGGGAATAAGTATGGGCACTCTGCATCGTATGTATCAGCCGAAAGCTCAACGGACGTTAGTGATGGAGCGACACGCACCGGGTAGGACTGGAACGCCTCGCTTGTATAAGGGGGGCTAGGTCTACTCACCAGCAGCGTACGCAACATGTAGGAGTGCAAAGGGCGATGGGCCCAAGACCCCTGTGCTTAGGATGTAGACCGGCGTGCTAGCCTCTCTGTTGATCCTAGGTAGGACTACGGTGTGTTGATCGGCCGAGACCGGTCATGACCTGATGGTGTGTCCGCTCGGAGTTGATCGAGCATGTTGGGTAAGTTTGTGCACCCCTGCAGGGAAGTATTATCTATTTGAATAGTCGTCTCTATGGTAGCAGACACTCAGAGTTGTATCTCGATCTATAAAACTAGAACTAGATACTGAATGCTGAGGCATGTTATGGATATGTGGCTCCGGGATTGCTTTCTCTCACGGAGTCGAGAAAGAATCTCTGGGCGCTAATGTTACAACATACTTGTTAAATATAATATGCTTTTATGTACTCTTCTATATGCTGCAAGATGCTTGAAGATGCTAGTCTTTGATAGGCTAGGCCCTCCCCTTCTATTCTGGCATTCTGCAGTTCAGTCTACAGATACTACACTTTTCGTTGATACTGATGCATATGTAGTGTAGATCCTTACTTGTGAGTACTTTGGATGACTACTCATGGTTGCTTTGCTCCCCTTTTTCCACCTCTTTCCATTCTTCTCGGATGCTGCAACCAGATGGTGGAGCCCAGGATCCAGATGCTACCACAGACGACTACTACTACCCCAATGGAGCCTACTTCTATGTTGAGACCGCTGACAACAAGGAGTAGTTAGGCGGCTCCCAGGCAGGAGGCCTTGCCTTTTCGATGAATGTTGCTTTTGTGCTAGCCTTCTTAAGGCAAACTTGTTCAACTTATGTATGTGCTCAGATATTGTTGCTTCCGCTGACTTGTGTATATTCGAGCTTATGTATTGGAGCCCTCGAGGCCCCTGGCTTGTAATATAAAGCTTGTATTATTTTAATTTGTGTCTAGAGTTGTGTTGTGATATTTTCCCGTGAGTCCCTTATCTTGATCGTACACATTTGCATGTATGATTAGTCTATGATTGAATCGAGGGCGTCACAAGTTAGTATCAGAGCCGACTGCCTATAGGTAGCCCCCTTTCCAACTCATTGGCTGAAGTTGAGTCTCGTCTTTACTCTGGGACTCTGATCTCCCTTCTACTCGGGTTAAATGATTTTGCTAACTCTAACTCTAGGTTCTCGCAACTACTTCCTCCTAGAGGGCCCCTCATTCCAGATGATTGCTTGGTGCACGAGAAGATTCCGAAGTTACTCTCCGATATTTTCCCGAGACCTTTTGGACCTTAGCTATTGCAATACCCTACCACCTATAAATCCATATGGATAGCTACATATACTTGCCGTCCATACCTTCGTTTCCAATTGCTCTTGTCATTACAAGATACCCTATAAATACTTTCAGATATTTCGAGAATCCATTGTGCCTGCTGTGTTGGAGCTCGTTTTCCGCATGAATGCGTGTATGAATAATTCCTCACAATTACTGGGGATTCATTCATCCCCAGTTGTTCATGTGTTTCACAAAGTCTTTGAAATACCATTCGATCTTATGAAAATCCTCAGCAGCCTATTGTTGTTAAAATTCTTGCTTGCTTGCATTATGGTTAATCCCATAAGTGTAGTAATCTTATTGGAATCCTTTGTCACTACCATTTTGAGTCTGTTGATTCAATATGTTGCAGATGCTCGCAACCCATGGACCCGATGTGGAACCTATCATGGAAGCTTCTTGTAAAAAAATCCCCTTGTTATAAGTTCATCTTGTATCTATGCTTGGTCCTTTGCAATCGTGGTTTCGACCATGATTGTTTTTCTTCGATCCCATTTCTCGGACAAGTTAAAGCGCTTGTCTTCTGCAGATCAATACGCCTTCCCAAACTCGACTTTGCTCTACCTTTGAGTATTACCCTTTGGTATGTCGAGAATGTCACGGAACTACATGACTTATGAGCTCTTCCTTAACTATTTTTCTCGCCGATTCCAATTTTTTACGGGTTCTAAGTTGTTAGACACTGCAGGACACTGATAACCGAATCGACTCCACACTATGATTCAACAACATCTAGCAATCTTCATTGCTTACAAGTTTATACACGATCATGTCATTCCCAACTAATTGGCCACATCATCATCGTCATGCTAAAGCTTGACCATGCTACCTATGTCCTTCGTCCCAAGAACACAAACCCGACAGTGCACTAAACTACGTCAAACTTTCAACATCATATTGTTTGTTTTGAAAAGCAATTTCAGTTCCCAGCTTGCAGTCCTATCTTTGGTTCCAGTAACTTTTCGCTTCAACCTTCTTTTTGCTTGATGTCGTCGATGATCGATTACATCTTCAAGAAACATCTCAACAAATGTGTCATGATCATCATCAACATCCTGAACTCTTCTAGGATATCAATCAAATTCATGATGAGAAATACCATCCTTGCCCCCTCGATGAATTGTTGCTGAGCCCCTCGGCCACCTCCTCATCTTTTCCTTGCTGAAATAGTATGACTTCTTTTATAAGTGGTTTCCGATGGATCCTTTGTGTACCCAATGGCTGACCTTTACCTTATGACCATGTCAATGCTATCCCGAAGCATGATCGTGGTACTCAAACATCAACAAGAACCTTGTAAGCATAATGCTAAATGTTTCTTGATCAATTATCTGAACACCATTGTATGGGTAACATCACGAGTTTCCTCGCCCTTTTCCCTAAATGGTTACATACTTGGAGTCTTGTCATGTATATCATGCTTTGCATGTCCTTGGGAAAGATATACTCTTGATACTCGGGTATAATCACATTTTCCTTACCATTGTTTTATTCAACCTGTCTTGTAATCTGACTTAACTGAGCAGTAATAATTCCCTGCTTAGGTATGTGATACGTCTCCAACGTATCTATAATTTTTGATTATTCCATGCTATTATATTATCTGTTTTGGATGTTTTATATGCATTAATATGCTATTTTATATTATTTTTGGGACTAACCTATTAACCTAGAGCCCGGTGCCACTTCTTGTTTTTTCCTTGTTTTTGAGTTTCACAGAAAAGGAATACCAAATGGAGTCCATACGGAATGAAACCTTCCTCATGATTTTTCTTGGTCCAGAAGAAAACCAGGAGACTTGGAGACGAAGTTGGAGGAGCCACCAGGCGGCCACAAGGACGGAGGGCGCGCCCAGGGGGTAGGGCGCCCCCCACCCTTGTGGGCCCCCCATGACCCTCCAAACCTAATTCTTTCGCCTATATATTCCCATATATCCCCAAACCACCATAGGCATCCACGAAAACACTTTTCCACCACCGCAACCTTCTGTACCCGTGAGATCCCATCTAGGGACCTTTTCTAGCATCCTGCCGGAGGGGGATTCGATCACGGAGGGCTTCTACATCAACTCTATTGCCCTTCCGATGTAGCGTGAGTAGTTTTCCTCAGACCTACGAGTCCATAGCTAGTAGCTAGATGGCTTCTTCTCTCTCTTTGATTCTCAACACCATGTTCTCCTCGGTGTTCTTGGAGATCTATTCGATGTAATACTTTTTTATGATGTGTTTGTTGAGATCCGATGAATTGTGGATTTATGATTAGCTTATCTATTAATATTATTTGAATTTTCTGTGAATTCTTATATGCATGATTTGATATCTTTGTAATTCTCTTCGAACTATCAGTTTAGTTTGGCCAACTAGATTGGTTTTTCTTGCAATGGGAGAAGTGCTTAGCTTTGGGTTCAATCTTGCGGTTTCATTTCCCAGTGACACTAGGGGAAGCAAGGCACGTATTGTATTGTTGCCATCGAGGATAAAAAGATGGGTTTTCATCATATTGCTTGAGGTAATTCCTCTACATCATGTCATCTTACTTAATGTGTTACTCTGTTCTTCATGAACTTAACACTCTAGATGCAGGCAGGGGTCGGTCGATGTGTGGAGTAATAGTAGTAGATGCAGAATCATTTCTGTCTACTTGAGACGGACATGATGCCTATATTCATGATCATTGCCTTAGATATCATCATAACTTTGCGTTTTTCTATCAATTGCTCGGCAGTAATTTGTTCACCCACCGTATTATTTGCTATCTTGACAGAAGCCTCTAGTGAAACCTATGCCCCCCAGGTCTATTTTCCATCATATTAGTTTCCGATCTACTATTTTGCAATCTTTTACTTTCTGATCTATAAACCAAAAATACCAAAAATATTTACTTTATCGTTTATCTATCTCTATCAGATCTCACCTCTGCAAGTAACTGTGAAGGGATGGACAACCTCTTTATCGCGTTGAGTGCAAGTTGTTTGATTGTTTGTGCAGGTATTCGGTGATTTATGCGTTACCTCCTACTGGATTGATACCTTGGTGGTCAAACTGAGGGAAATACTTATCTCTACTTTGCTTCATCACCCTTTCCTATTCAAGGGAAAAACCAACATAAGCTCAAGAAGAAGAAGTAGCAGGACTGGCGCCGTTGCCGGGGAGATCTACGCCAAGTCAAGACATACCAAGTACCCATCATAAACTCTCATCTCTTGCATTGCATTATTCGACATTCGCCTCTCATCCCCCCCCCCACTTCTAAAACGATTGTCGAAAAGATTTGTCATTTCTCTCGCGGTTCTCTTGTTTTCTTAAGTTTTCCTTTGTATCGTTATGGCCGAACCAAAAAGGGCTAAGGATTTTCTACCGGGTTTTAATTCTTTGGATAGCCCCTCTATCTTCTCTAAGCTCATAAATAATGATGCTACGGAAAGACCTACAGGGGTTATTAATGAGAGTTTTAACAATTTTGATGAAGATGACCCTGGAATTTTTCGTTATTTGTTTGATGAATCTTTGAAAGATGCTTGGGATAGGCTGTTAAGAATCCGAGCTAGCTATGTGCCTCAATATCATATTGGAATATACTTGAAAAACTTTTATGTTGGTTTACCCTCTTCTTTTAAGCAAGTTTTGGATTCAATATTTGAAAATGGTTTCTTTGAAGGGGATGCCATCGACACTTATGAAAAGATGAAAGCTATATTTGGGCACCCCAAAGGTGAAAATGTTATATCAACTACCCTTATGTGCTTTTATCAAAATGAAATTATCAAAGAGATGAAGGCTAGCTTAGATGCAAATTTTTGAAGTGTACTTAATCTTTCTTCCACCATTAATGGCCACGTACTTTCACAAAATAGAAAGATAAGCACTCTGGGTAAGAAATTCTCTCTTTATTACCAAAAGGGAGAAGATGACAATACCTAGATCTATGCGTTTTTTATGCCTATCTAAGGGCGTTAAACAATAGCGTTTGTTGGGAGGCAACCCAATTTTATTTTTGTTCTTGGCTTTTTGTTCCTGTTTTTCTTTAAATAAATCATCTAGCCTCTGGTTAGATGTGGTTTTGTGTTTTAATTAGTGTTTGTGCCAAGTAAGACCTTTGGGATAGCTTACGTTGATAGTTGTTTTAATCTTGCTGAGAAACAGAAACTTTTGCGCCCAGGAAAATAATTTTCATAATTCACAGAAGCGCGATTTTGATCTGATTCTTTCTGGACTAGATTGGTATGGAAATTTCCCAGGTTGTCCTAATTTTTTAGAATTTTTTGAGTTAGATAAGTATTCGAGAGTTACAGATTTCTACAGACTGTTCTGTTTTTGATAGATTCTGTTTTTGTTGTGTTGTTTGCTTATTTTGATGAATCTATGGGTAGTATAGGGGGGTATGAACCATGAAAAGGTCTGAATACAGTAGATATTACACCAATATAAATAAATAATGAGTTCACAACAGAACCATAAAGTGGTGATTTATTTTCTTATACTAGTGGAGCTTATGAGATTTTCTGTTGAGTTTTGTGTTGTGAAGTTTTCAAGTTTTGGGTCAGGATTTGATGGACTATGAAATAAGGAGTGGCAAGAGCCTAAGGTTGGGGATGCCCAATGCACCCTAAGGTAATATTCAAGGAAAACCAAGAGCCTAAGCTTGGGATGCCCCGGAAGACATCCCCTCTTTCGTCTTCGTCTATCGGTAACTTTACTTGAGGCTATATTTTTATTCACCAGATGATATGTGTTTTGCTTGGAGCGTCTTGTATGATTTGAGTCTTTGATTTTTAGTTTTCCACAATCATCCTTTCTGTACACACCTTTTGAGAGGGGCATGCATCAATCATGAGTTATTAGAATACTCTTTGTGCTTCACTTATACCTTTTGAGATAGGCAATTTTGCTCTAGTGCTTCACTTATATCTTTTTAGAGCACGACGGTGGTTTTATTTTATATAAATTGTTGAACTCTCATGATTCACTTGTATTATTTTGAGAGTCTCTAAACAACATGGTAATTTGCTTTGATTATAAAATTAGTCCTAATATGATAGGCATCTAAGAGGGATATAATAAAAACTTTCATATAAAGTGCATTGAATACTATGAGAAGTTTGATTCCCTATGATTGTTTTGAGATATGAAGATGGTGATATTATAGTCATACTAGTGAGAAATTGTGAATTTGAGAAATACTTGTGTTAAAGTTTGTGATTCTCGTAGCATGCACGTATGGTGAACCGTTATGTGATGAAGTCAGAGCATGATTTATTTTTTGATTGTCTTCCTTATGAGTGGCGGTCGGGGACAAGAGATGGTCTTTCCCTACCAATCTATGCCCCTAGGAGCATGCATGTAGTACTTCCACTGGTAAGCGTCGGTGTTATACAAACGGTTTTAAACCCCTTTCTGCGACGGCATTTGGAACCGTCTCCAAGTGAGTGAGGGTGATAGGGGGCCCTTCCCACACGATCCAGAAACCATCGGGGATATGCCCTCCTAGCACACACGCTTGGGAAAATGAGGTCGTGTCCGACCGGCGAGCGAGCAAATATGGTTATATGTATAGTAGTGCTAAAAAATACAATTATACAGGCAAAATCATTTCCGGTCGTAAGTACATCCCACACAGTCAGCCCCCGCTAAACGTTTCCGTTCGTATGTACATTCCACACAGTCCATCCAAGGAATACGTTTCCGTTAGTATGTACAACCCACACAGTTAATCCAAGAAGTACCAAACGTTTGCGATGCGCACAACATCACAAACAATCAATAATTTCGAAGCATGTGTGATAAGGTGACTATCACAAACATTTAATAAGAAAGAACTGTGTGCGATGCTATTGTTAATCGCACATGTTTTTTCTTGGATGATCATGTGTGCAGTGGAGATTGATCGCACACGTTTTTTCCTGGCTGATCGTGTGTGCGGTGGAGATTGATCGCACACGTAGTGGATCTTAGAAACGTGTCTGATCTCCGTCTCTATCGCAGATGTTTCACTTTTGCAAACCGTGTGTAGGGTAATCCCTAATTAATCCCTAGTTAATCCCTAATTTAAATACCACCTTTTGAATTTGAAAGTAGGCAATCACTTATTTCATATCCAACCAGGTTTATTACAAATATAGGTTCAACCACGAATGCATAATTCAATGCACAGGTACATATACTAAAGAACTATAGAAGCACAAAGTAAAGAATGAAGAACCACAGTTGTACTAAAGACTGTAAAGAGAGAGGCAAAAGACATTCTGGTTGCTGGAGAAGCTGAAGCGGAATGCCCATATTGTGCCCTCCTCCATGCGTAATGCATGCACGACTCTAGGCCAACCCTTTGTGATGGCTGCCCGTCCATCCTTCATTGTCTTCATTACGACTTCTTGATGCTCATTGTAGTCTGTATGAAATACTTTAACCTTCATTGTGTGTCCACCAATCATGTACTTTACGAGGTAATCTTGAGTGAACTACTTCGGGAACCACTGCGAACGAAAAAGATTCAGGCATTGTTGTCTAACAACTCATTATGGGCAGTAAAAAGAGAAGGCTACATAGTTTGTAGTTACCATCCTACAACTCACTGTTGTGTTGGATAGAGCATAAACAAACAATTTGCTTGCTACCATTCATATATTTTTGCTAATAATCCTTATCAGTTTCCTCACTTGATGCTTGTTCATGAATATCTCATTACCCCATATGCAAAAGGGGTCGATGCGTGGATCCTTGCCAAGGGCATATGTACCTACAAGCAACAAGTCAATATTAGAAGCTAACAAGTGTCCAGGCCTGGATCTATATGCACTACATTATGGAACGACAGGGGAGTACAAGCCGAGGGATGAAGCTAACCTCGGCGAAAAATGGTGGCCACTCCCATTGTTGTCCTGCATAAGTAGTGGAAAGGCATGATAAGTACGACAACCTTAACATCAAACAAATATAACAAAGGTAAACAATATCATCTCCAAATGATAGCTTGAATGTGTTGGTTTCAACATGCTGTTAAAGAATATATAAAATGGAAGGCAATGTTAACGACAGCAGGCTTAACAGCCATCAAATATTGCAATTCAAACTAGTATTGTTGAAAATGAATAGAACGTAGGTAATGCTTAAACATCACTGGATAAATGTGTAAAACTGAAATAAAGGGCATGTGTTAACTACACCAGGAATAACTGGAACCAAATATAGCTGTTCAAACTAGTATTGATGCAGTCGAGCGGCACAGTTCGACTTGCACATAATGAACAATACATTGTGAATGACTAAAATAAACAAGGGATAAATGATCAGTATAACAACCAAATATAGCCATTGAAAAATGGAAAGAATCTCACTGGAACCAACCTAACAAGCAAATATAGATAAACAGGGCATATGCTTGAAAACTGGACAAATGCTCACTGCAACCAACCTAATAAGCAAATACAGATAAACAAGGCATCTTCTTGAAAACTGGACAAATGCTAAAAAAGCAACCTAACAATCAAATACAGATAAACAAGGCATCTTCTTGATAACTGGACAAATGATCACTGCAAACCAAACTAAGACAAAATACATATAAACAAGGCATCGACTCGATAACTGAAAAAATGCTCACTGCAACCAACCTAAACATCTAACACAGATAAATAAGGCATCTACTCACTATAAACAACCAAATATAGCCATTCGTGAAACTGAAGTGGACAATTCATACTTAAACATCACATAGCCCTATTGAACAATACATTTTTGCATAACTGAAATAATTAAACACATCACAGTTATAGCACCGCACGGCAAATGCTACTACAACAAAGGGTACGGGTTGGCAAGCTAGAAAAGGTAAGATTTGTTGTTAGGATGTTGCCTCACATTTCATGGACGGGATCCTTCCAGTTGGAAGAGCACAAACCCATAGTGCAAGAACCTTTGTGGGTGCCCTCCTCATGGTCGTGGTAGTGGTCGATGATATCTGACTTGGCAATTGAGGATTCCAAGCCGCTGCCGTAGAACGTGTCCTTTAGAAATGACAAAATGGGCTCGATGGCGTATAAGGATCACAAATCCTTGACCGCTTGGCGGAGGAGATCAGCAGCAGGGCCATCGAAGAGATCGACGGTGGTTGAACCAGAGGGGTTGGGGAGGGACCACGTAACCTCTGACATGGCCTGTGTGAAGCCGTCGTTGTCGACGGGCTTGATGTCGTAGCCAGCTTTCCAGAGATACAGTAATACGCAAGCCCGCTGACATGAAGCTTTCGACAGGGCAACATAATCAATATCTTCGCTGGCTTCTGCGGTGACGTGTTGCTCCGGGATCGACAGGTCAGGGCGAACGGCGGCCACCTCGCCAACGTCCACTGGAGAGGCCATGATAAACCACTTCTTGGTCGAACGCTCATCGGGCTCCGTGGGATACATGGTTGAGCTTAGGTTGCGACATTCTAGAGCAGGGGATGTGGATCTAGCGGAGAGGGACACCGCAAGCCTCATCTAAAAACTCAGGGGAGTGGGGCAACGGTATTTGAACCGCTGGGTAACCTGAACTTTATTATCTAAGCTAGGAGGAATGGGCAGACCGGCATGGTTGGTGGAGGCACCGGCAGTGCCGGCTGTAGCCGTGAGCTAGGGTTCCAGGGGGAGGGGCGGGTGGGGGTACTATGGTGGGTGCGGGAGTTGTGGTGTTTGAGGATACGCCGTGGCTACTGAAAATTTTAGTAATGGTGGGCGGAGATGGTGGTGGACAAGGGAGGGAGACAATTCAAATGCCTCGGATACTGCAATTTTACTAGAAGGTCTGTGCTGGAGGAGTGTGGGCGATGGTTGAAGTACGGCGGCTACTAAAATTAGGGTAAAGGAAGATGCGGGGTGGGAGTGCCCAAGATCACGCACTGTCCAATAAGAATATGCGTGTATGATAATAACGAATAGTGGTGGAACCGCCGATTTTTGAATGATCAAGGCAGGTAGTTTGTTTTTATATTTCTAGCTATCTGGTCTATCGCACACGGTTCGTCCTCATTTCTACATAAACTCACCCGCCTTTAGCTTGCGCGGTCGTGGTGATTTTACACTTGCATCGCACACGGTTAAGTCAGTACCTGCACCATTTTGCTCGCGCTTGCTCAGTCATGGTGATTTTACAGCGCACTTGCATCGCACACAGTTAAACATGTACATCCACCATTTGCTTGTGCTTGCACAGTCGCGGTGATTTCACAGCGCACTTGCATCGCACACGATTAAGTCAGTACCTGCACCATTTTGCTCGCACTTGCGCAGTCGTGGTGATTTCACAACGCACTTGCATCGCACACGGTTAAGCCAATACCTACACCATTTTGCTCGTGCTTGCGCAGTCATGGTGATTTCACAGCGCACTTGGATCGCACATGGTTAAACCAGTACCTCCACCATTTGCTCGTGCTTGCGCAGTCGTGCTAATTTTACAGCGCACTTGCATCACACACGGTTAAGCCAGTACCTCCACCATTTTTCTCACACTGGTCACCCTATGGGACCTACTCCCTCCTATCATGCACATTTGTTCTTTTAGAAACTGTGTGTGATGGCTGGTGTGTCGCCTCCTAGCCTTCAATGAGCACTGACCCTGGTAGCGGGAAACCGATGGGAGAAGAGGCGGGAAACCGACGAGAGGAGTGGCGAGAAACGATAGCCGGTTTAGGAAACGTACAAGAGAATGAAGCATGAGCTAGATAATGCATGCACACAGTGCTTACCCATGTACTACATTTGTTGTTCAAAGGACTGAGGTTTGCCGTTCGATCTGGGAGCATCCAACGATGCAGACATACGATTCGTGGGGTTTGGGTTCTGGCCAATCAAAATGCACAACTCAGATTGCGGGCGGCATCGGCCATGGTTTGGTAGGCACACAGGTCTCGTTTGGCCTTTTTATACACTAATTGAGTTTCCTAGGCACTTAATGTCCATAATTCAAATCTGAACTTCAAATACATGCTCTAGTTCACAAAAATGGCTAGAAAAATTATACATGAATGTTGGCATGGTGTCACGCCATGAAAGTTGGCATGGTGTCACATCATGGCGCATATATGTCGTGGTAAAAACGTTGTCCAATTTGGGCCAAGCTTTATTACAAACCTCAAATGAACTCTGAATAGGTTGAAAGTTGGCATGGTATCATCATTTCACCCACATAGCATGTTCTAAAAAGTTGAGAGGGTTACGGCAAAAACTGGATGCACTTCTTGTGCAAAATGGACAATCTCTTTCGAAGTATCAGGGTTTCAAATGAAAACTCATCTGTTACAAAGGGATTTCAGTTTTTTGAACTTATTTGAACTCCAGACTTTTTGTGTGTTCAAAATGGCACCATTCAAAGCCACATCATCCATTTTCAACCCTTTCTGACTTCATTTGGTATTTTTCATGCATCTACTGATTTTTTTGAGCTAAATGACCCTGAAATTGAAAAGCACTTCAAATGAACTCTGAAAAGGTTGAAAGTTGGCATGGTATCATCATTTCACCCGCATAGCATGTTCTAAAAAGTTGAGAGGGTTAAGGCAAAAACTGGATGCACTTCGTGTGCAAAAAGGACAATCTCTTTCAAAGGCATGGTGTTACGTCATGGCACATATATGTTGTGGTAAAAACATTGTCCAATTTGGGCCAAGCTTTATTACGAACCACTTACAAATCGGAGCTTCTCTCAACAAGAAGCCTTGTGGTTCCGATAGGGAAACGTGTTCCCCTTGTTGTCGAAACGTAATCACGGCCTCTTTTCGCCTTGTATTTTCTTCTACGGGAAACATGGAACTACATGATATCCATGGTAAAATTTAAACTTATTCAGGGTTCGTTTAGCCTTTTTATACACCAATTGAGTTTCCTAGGCATTTAATGTCCATTGTTCGAATCTGAACTACAAATACATGCTCAAGTTCACCAAAATGGCTAGAAAAATTGTACATGCATGTGTCCTTGGGTGCATGTTTAATTAGGTCCTATGCCAGGAATGGGAACGAATTACAACCGTACTGGCATCCTGGGTCGTCCTCAAACATTTGGAATCTCGGGTTTTCAATCCCCATAAAATATAAAACTCACCAGAAAGTCATCAAAGGTGGCATGGTGTCACGTCATGTCACATATATGTCGTGGTAAAAACATTGCCAATTTGGGCCAAGCTTTATTAGGAACCTCTTACAAACCGGAGCTTCTCTCAATAAGAAGCCTTGTGGTTTCGATAGGGAAATGTGTTCCCCTTGTAGTCGAAACGTAATCACGGCCTCTTTTCGCCTTGTATTTTCTACTACGGTCAACATGGAACTACATGATATCCATGCTGAAATTTAAACTTATTCAGGGTTCGTTTGGCCTTTTTATACACTAATTGAGTTTCCAAGGCATTTTAATGTCCATAATTCAAATCTAAACTACAAATACATGGTCAAGTTCACCAAAATGGCTAGAAAAATTGTACATGCATGTGTCCTTGGGTGCATGTTTAATTAGGTCCCATGCCAGGAATGGGAACGAATTACAACCGTACCGACGTCCTGGCTCGTCCTCAAACATTTGGAATCTCCGGTTTTAAATCCCCATAAAATCCAAAACTCACCAGAAAGTCATCAAAGGTGGCATGGTGTCACGTCATGGCACATATATGTTGTGGTAAAAACATTGCCAATTTGGGCCAAGCTTTATTACAAACCTCTTACAAAGCCGAGCTTCTCTCAATAAGAAGCCTTGTGGTTTCAATAAGGAAACATGTTCACCTTGTTGTCGAAACATAATCACGACCTCTTTTCGCCTTGTATTTTTTCTACGGGCAACATGGAATTACATGATATCCATGCTGAAATTTAAACTTATTCAGGGTTCGTTTGGCCTTTTTATACACTAATTGAGTTTCCTAGGCATTTTAATGTCCATAATTCAAATCTGAACTACAAATACATGCTTAAGTTCACCAAAAATGGCTAGAAAAATTGTACATGCATGTGTCCTTGGGTGCATGTTTAATTAGGTCCCATGCCAGGAATGGGAACGAATTACAACCGTACCGACGTCCTGGCTCATCCTCAAACATTTGGAATCTCGGGTTTTAAATCCCCATAAAATTCAAAACTCACCAGAAAGTCATCAAAGGTGGCTTGGTGTCACGTCATGGCACATATATGTCATGGTAAAAACATTGCCAATTTGGGTCAAGCTTTATTACAAACCTCTTACAAACCGGAGCTTCTCTCAAGGAAGCCTGATGGTTCCGATAGGGAAACGTGTTCCCCTTGTGGCGAAATGTAGTCACCCTCCCTCTTTTCGCCTTGTATTTTCTTCTACGGGCAACATGGAACGACATGATACCCATGCTGAAATTTAAACTTATTCGTGGTTCGTTTGGCCTTTTTATACACTAATTGAGTTTCCTAGGCATTTAATGTCCATAATTCAAATTTGAAGTATAAATACATGCTCCAGTTCACCAAAATGGCTAGAAAACTTATACATGCATGTGTCCTTGGGTGCATGTTTAGGTCCCATACAAGGAATGGGAATGAATTACAACCTGACCGGCGTCTTGGCTCGTCCTCAAACATTTGGAATCTCGGTTTTTAAATCCCGATAAATCCAAAACTCACCAAAAAGTCATTAAACGTGGCATGGTGTCACGTGATGGCACATATATGTCGTGGTAAAAATATTGCCAATTTGGGTCAAGCTTTATTACAGACCTCTTACAAACTGGAGCTTGTCGCAAGAACCCTTGTGGTTTTGATAGGGAAATGTGTCCCCTTGTGGGCCAAAAGATAATCGCTCCCTCTTCTAGCCTTGTTTTTTTTCTACGAGCAACACGCACGGAACAACGGGAGATTCACGCTGAACTTTGAAATTATTCAGGGTTCGTTTGACCCTTTTTATTCATTAATTGAGTTTTCTAGGCATTTAATGTCCATAATTCAAATCCGAACTACAAATACATGCTCCAGTGCACCAAAATGGCTAGAAAAAACTTACATGTGTCATTGGGGGTGCATGTTTAGGGTTCGTTTGGCCATGGTATATATTACTAATTAAGTTTTCTACGCATTAAATGTAGTCCACAATTCAAATTTGAACTACAAACACAAAATGGGTGGGAAATCGTACATGTGTCATTGGATGCATGTTTAGGTCTCATTTAAGGAATGGGTATGAATTACAAACTTGTTGTCGTCCTGAAACATTGAGAATCTCGGTTTTTAAATCCTAGTAAATCAAAAACTCACTCAAAAAACATGAAACTTGGCATGGTTTCATGACATGGCACTTATATGTCATGGTAAAAAATCGTCTAGTTTGAGAAGAGGCGCAGACATTAGTAGCCAACGAAGTACTTTTTGAAACAATAAGCTGACACGTTAATATCACAAATGGTTGTATTATATGAACTGTGTCAATATTTAACCATACTCAGTGGCGTGTGTGCAACTGTTTGATTAGACGGGACGAGCGCGAGAAGTCTGCCGTGCAGGCTCGACGGGACGCGTGCAAGCAGTCCGCTGCGCAGGCTCGACGGGACGCATGCATCCTGTCCACCTCGCAGGCTCGATGGGACACATGCAAGTAGCAAGGCCGCCCATGCTCACAAGGAAGCGAGCTCTTTGACCTCCATGCACCAGCCGCAACCCGCCTCTCTCAAAACTTTGCCATTAATGGGTTAATTAAAGCGGCTGTATGAAGGTTTCTTTTAGGGGTGGACGGAGGGTGTCTGGTTGTGATCCCATGGCAGCATTTGCTTTGTTCATGTTTTCAACTCGTATTCCGGCCTAATTCAAATTGCCACATAGGGCAACGGATAATACGACGACAAATGAAATGGTAATGGATAGTACAATGACAAATTTACAATGGCGTAGATAATAATTGTCTTACATATTCCGGATAATTTTAAATGCCACATGCGGAAAAGTTTGAAAGGCACGGGGCAAGAGAAGAAGGAAATCATAGACAACGATCTAGATCTCTACTGTATCTACTCTTTGATGGATCGCCGGGCGACGACATCCTCCAGCTCCTTCCTGATTTCCTCACGGCTTTCCTTGAAAGCAGCCACAGATTCTTCCACCTCCTGGTCGTGCTCGATCCGGATCTTCCTCAAGTCACCTATCAGTTTCTTGATGACCGATGTCAGTGTCATCCCTGAGGCACTTCTTTGCTCATGCAGCATCTTCCAGCCGGCAGCCTCCTCCTCCTTCTCGGTGAGCGCCTTGAGGAGCTTCGCATTGTCACCCATGAGATGTTCGACGAGGCCAGTCGCCTTGTCAACCGAGGCATCGCTGATCTCGAGCAGCTTCATAAAGCCGTCGACCAGCTCCTGCTACTTAATAGGCCAGCGAGAATGTCATTGTCGCCGGCCAAGGACTTCAGCAACGCCAGCTTGTCGCGATCACCGACGCGACGAGTGCGCTTGTGAGAGCCCTTGCATGCCCGTGAGAGCTTGTTCAAGGGCTCCGCGGCGCGCCGGGACATCTCTGCTACGGCTTCCGCTTCACGGCGGGACCTCTCTAGTGCTTCCGCGGCCTTGGTCTTTGCTGCCTGGTTATATGCCCACGCGAAACTCCTCCTGCCGGTCATGGCGGAACGACTTGACAGGAACGACCAGTTTTGTAGGTGATGAGGAGAGGAACTGTGAAGTAATTTTCGAGTGGGTAGTTTTTATAGCCCGGTGCTAAGTGTGAACACATATTAGTTTGATCGGTGTGAACACATATTAGTTTGATCTGTGTGAACAGGTTTGCAATTACTTATTGCATTGTAATCTGCAATGTGAGGGGAAACAAAGTCAAAACTGATTGATGGTTCTGGGCCCACAAAGCCCCGTTTTTGTTGTTCTATCTCATCGCAAACAGTTCTTTTGGATCAACCGTATGCCACGCACTGGAAGCCCAAAACATGGGCCCTTGTTCTCGGATGTATGTGTACGTGTCTGCCCACTATAACACACGGTCATGATATCACCATCGTGTCCTATGGATGCGCCGTCGCGTCTCCCACGGGGTGCCAGAAGGTTGAACATCAACTTACTATAGTAACCGTCTGTGTTATAATTTCTCATCCCAAACAGTTCATCCGAGTGGGTTGTTTGCTGCGCATCACACACATCTGGTTTACTTGAATTGTTTATGTTCTTTTGGCTGGTCGCAAATGCCGCATATCACACACATCTTGTTCAGATGAACCGTTTCCGTTCTCTTGCCTAATCGAAAACAGTTTGTCCGAGTGAAAGGTATGCCGTATATCAAACACACCTTGATCTGGCTGACCGTTTCTGTTGCATTCCCTATTAGCACACAGTTCATCGGAGGGAACTGTATGCCGTATATCGCACACACATTGATATGACTGCCCATTTCTGTTGTTCTTCCTCGTCGCAAACAATTCTGCTGGATCAACCGTATGCCCAGCATCGCACACGTAACTAAAATCTGAACCGTGTTTGATGTGTCCTCCATCACAAATGTTTTGCACCTTTTTGACATTTTTTTCACAGCATCGTTTGCGATTATTGCATCGCACACAGTTTCATCGAAGTGTCTCTGATCGTAGTGTCGCATTAGTAGCATCCTGCAGTAACGTTCGTTTCGATAACTAATAGACTTTTGCAATAATTATGTGAGTTCTTTATGACTAATGTTAGTCCATGGATTATATGCACTCTCACCCTTCCACCATTGCTAGCCTCTCTAGTACCGCGCAACTTTCGCCGGTACTATACACCCACCATATACCATCCTCAAAACAGCCACCATACCTACCTATCATGGCATTACCATAGCCATTCCGAGATATATTGCCATGCAACTTTCCACCATTCTGTTTATTATGACATGCATCATCATTGTCATATTGCTTTGCATGATCATGTAGTTGACATCGTATTTGTGGCAAAGCCACCTTTCATAATTCTTTCATACATGTCACTCTTGATTCATTGCACATCCCAGTACACCGCCGGAGGCATTCATATAGAGTCATATTTTGTTTTAAGTATCAAGTTGTAATTATTGAGTTGTAAGTAAATAAAAGTGTGATGATCTTTATTATTAGAGCATTTTCCCATGTGAGGAAAGGATGATGGAGACTATGATTCCCCCACAAGTCGGGATGAGACTCCGGACAGAAAAAAAAAGGCCAAGAAAATGAGAAAGGCCCAAATAAAGAAATGAGAGAAAAAGACAGAAGGGGCAATGTTACTTTCCTTTTTCCACACTTGTGCGTCAAAGTAGCATCATTATTTTCATGATAGAGAGTCTCTTATGTTGTCACTTTCGTATACTAGTAGGAAATTTTTGTTATATAACTTGGCTTGTATATTCCAATGATGGGCTTCCTCAAATTGCCCTAGGTCTTCGTGAGCAAGCGAGATGGATGCACACCCACTTAGTTTCTTTTTGATCTTTCATAAAATTATAGGTCTAGTGCATCCGCTGCATGGCAATGCCTACTCACTCACATTGATATCTATTGATGGGCATCTCCATAGCCCGTTGATATGCCTAGTTGATGTGAGACTATCTCCTTCCTTTTGTCTTCTCCACAACCACCGCATTCTATTCCACCTATAGTGCTATGTTCATGGCTCACGCTCATGTATTGCGTGAAACTTGAAAAGGTTTGAGAACATCAAAAGTATGAAACAATTGCTTGGCTTGTCATCGTGGTTGTGCATCATTTCAATATTTTGTGTGATGAAGATGGAGCTTAGCCAGACTATATGATTTTGTAGGGATAAGCTTTCTTAGGCCATGTTATTTTGAGAAGACATAATTGCCTTGTTATTATGCTTGAAGTATTATTGTTTTTATGTCAACATTAAACTTTTGTTTTGAATCTTATGGATCTGAACATTCATGCCACAATAAAGAAAATTACATGGATAAATATGTTAGGTAGTATTCCACATCCAAAATCTGCTTTTATTATTTACCTACTCGAGGACAAGCAGGAATTAAGCTTGGGGATGCTTGATACGTCTCCAACGTATCTATAATTTCTGATTGTTCAATGCTATTATATTATCCATTTTGGATGTTTTATATGCATTAATATGCTATTTTATATTTTTGGGGGACTAACCTATTAACCTAGAGCCTAGTGCATGTTCCTGTTTTTCCCTTGTTTTTGAGTTTCGCAGAAAAGGAATACCAAACGGAGTCCAAACGGAATGAAACTCTTGCGATGATTTTTCTTGGACCAGAAGACAACAAGGAGACTTCGAGATGAAGTTGGAGGAGCCACAAGGCGGCCACAAGGACGGAGGGTGCCCAAGGGGGTAGGGCGTGCACCCCGCCCTTGTGGGCCCCCCGTGACCCTCCTAGCCCAATTCTTTCACCAATATATTCCCATATATCCCCAAACCACCAGAGGCATCCACGAAATCACTTTTCCACCGCCGCAACCTTCTGTACCCGTGAGATCCCATCTAGGGACCTTTTCAGCGTCCTGCCGGAGGGGGATTAATTCGATCACAAAGGGCTTCTACATCAACTCGATTACCCTTCCGATGAAGTGTGAGTAGTTTACTTTAGACCTACAGGTCCATAGCTAGTATCTAGATGGCTTCTTCTCTCTTTGATTCTCAATACCATGTTCTCCTCGATGTTCTTGGAGATCTATTCGATGTAATACTTTTTTGCAGTGTGTTTGCCGAGATCCGATGAATTGTGGATTTATGATCAGCTTATCTATGAATATTATTTGAATCTTCTTTGAATTCTTATATGCATGATTTGATATCTTTGTAATTCTCTTTGAACTATCGGTTTAATTTGTCCAACTAGATTGGTTTTTCTTGCAATGGGAGAAGTGCTTAGCTTTGGGCTCAATCTTGAAGTGTCCTTTCCCAATGGCAGTAGGGGTAGCAAGGCACATATTGTATTGTTGCCATCAAGGATAAAAAGATGAGGTTTTCATCATATTGCTTGAGTTAATTCCTCTATATCATGTCATCTTACTTAATGCATTACTCCGTTCTTCATGAACTTAATACTCTAGATGCAGGCAGGAGTCGGTCGACGTGTGGAGTAATAATAGTAGATGCAGAATCGTTCCGGTCTACTTCATATGTACATGATGCCTATATTTGTGATCATTGCCTTAGATATCGTCAAAACTTTGCGTTTTTCTATGAATTGCTCGGCAGTAATTTGTTCACCCACTGTATTATTTGCTATCTTGAGAGAAGCCTCTAATGAAACCTATGGCCCCCGGGTCTATTTTCCATCATATTAGCTTCCGATCTAATATTTTGCAATCTTTTACTTTCCGATCTATAAACCAAAAATACCAAAATATTTACTTTATCGTATCTATCTATATCAGATCTCACCTTTGCAAGTAACTGTGAATGGATGGACAACCTCTTTATCGCGTTGGGTGCAAGTTGTTTGATTGTTTGTGCAGGTATTCGATGATTTGTGCGTTGTCTCCTACTGGATTGATACCTTGGTTCTCAAACTGAGGGAAATACTTATCTCTACTTTATTGCATCACCCTTTCCTCTTCAAGGGAAAACCAACGGAAGCTCAAGAGGTAGCAGTAAGCACCGCGTGGTACCACTTTGTCAGTCAGACCCTGTTACTATTGTTGATGACATTCCGGTAACCATCGATGGACGAAAACTTTGCCTATTGGCCTGCCTCGTCTTAATGAGCAGGAAAATGGTTCTCTCCGTCCCTCGCTCTTAGTACCAACGTTGTTACCAACATAACTACATGCTATCCTCTAACATGTCTCGCTATCATGACCGTGCAAGATGTCCGCACCCTTTCTACCTTTAACCCACATGGTGGGCCCATGACCCACAGTTCCATAGGATCAAAACCTGACTCTCCTGTACAACCCCTATTTCCAAGGTTATTCCTCACTCTTGGCATCACATGTGATTCACGAGCCACCTTCCGAGAGACCATTAATTCTGGTATCAGACATAATACTTATTCCCATTGCTCTGAACCCCTTTCACACTTAGTTTCAGGCAACGAACGATTGCCTATCTGCTTGAAACTTCTAATTGTGCTTTCTTATTTTTTTTGTCGATGTTTTTCTTAAATTCAATTTGAGAGATACTTCTTTCCACATTCCCAGAACTATCTACCATATAATCAACCTTGTAGAGGTCCGTTCTTCCGAAGTTACCTCTTATCCTTTCCGTAAGTACGTTGGAGTTCCCGAAGAAAGGATGAGGACTTCATCAGGATGAACTGAATCAGAGAAATGAAGGCTTGAAAGCAAGGGATAAACTTATTTGAGAAGAGCAACCAAGATGAGAAGATCTGTTACAATTTTGTAACCAGAACTTTCCCCCATACTCCACCTCTTAAATCTCGGGACGAGATTTCTTGTAGTGGAGGAGATTTGTAACACCCCGAGAATCATGCTACAGTAAACCCATGCTAATGGTGCCATGTCATCACAATTAGCTAAACTAAATTGCCACTTAAATAAAATCAAAGTCAAAATCAAATTTAAATTTGCATGTCAAAATATTGTTCTTTCAAACAGAGAAACAAAAATGTTCGAGATGTTGCAAATAATCATTGAGTAATTGTCTTGGAGAAACCAACATTTTATGAAGTGGTACATGCCCTAAAATAATTAAACAACGACAAAGAAGCATATTTAAATGCTTTTCCAATTATGAGAAATTCAAAAAAAATCATATGCCTACCAAACTTTTTGTGTCAGTGCCGAATATTGCAATACTAATTATGTGGTCATCTAAACTTTTTACAAAACTCTTTTGCTAACAAATTAATATGCTAAACAGAGTTAAAAATAAAATAAAATAGAAAAAAGTAATGAAGAGAGGTGCTACTGGGCACTTTGGTCCAGTAAGCTACACAAACGACCCAGCCCACCCCCACTTGTCTTGTTCCTCTCGCTACAGGGGACAGGGGGTCGTGGCGGCCATCCGCCCCTGCCCCCATCTACAAAGCCCCCCTGGCGCCCCCGAAACCCTAGCACGCCCACTTCCCCTCCCCTCGCGTCGCTTCGCTCTCTCCCGCACCCACCCATGTCGTCGTTGCCATGGCCTCCTCCGTCCGTGTGGCCCTCGTCCACCTCGTCAGTTTAGGCCCTCGCCTGGAGGCTGGAGCTGCATCTGCTTCGTCTTTATCGACTCCATGGAGTAGCTCGAGCAGGACATCGCCACAACGCCGGGATCGACCGCTTCTTCACACTTCGGTTGCTGGAGTTCCCCGCTGAATCCACGTACATCTGCTGCTACTAGGCTGCCAATGGGACCACGTGCGCCCCTAGGTAAGCTCACGGTTCTCCTCGACCTCCTCTCGCTCCTCCTCATGCATTGTTGGCTCGTTTTCGTCGTGGCTGAGTCGTTATCGCTGAGGGAGTCCTAGATTAGGGGGGATGCGGACAGCCGGACTATGTACATCATCCGGACTATTGAAGCGTGAAGATACAAGACTCAAGACTCCGTCTCGTGTCCGGATGGGACTCTCCTTTGCATGGAAGACAGGCTTGGCGATTCGGATATTATATTTCCTTCCTTGTAACCGACTCCGTGCAAACCCTAGCCCTCTCCGGTGTCTATATAAACTGGAGATGTTGGTCCTTAGAAGGTCGATCACAATTACAATCATAATCATCATAGGCTAGCTTCTAGGGTTTAGCCTCTACGATCTCGTGGTAGATCTACTCTTGTACTACTCATATCGTCAATATTAATCAAGCAGGAAGTAGGGTTTTACCTCCATCGAGAGGGCCCAGACTTGGGTAAACATTGCGTCCCTTGCTTCTTGTTACCATCAGCCTAAAACGCATAGATCGGGACCCCCTACCCGAGATCCGCCGGTTTTGACACCGACATTGGTGCTCTCATTGAGAGTTCCTCTGTGTCGTCGCTGCAAGGCTCGATGGCTCCTTCAATCATCGTCAACAACACGGTCCAGGGTGAGACTTTTCTCCCCAGACAGATCTTTGTGTTCGGCGGCTTCGCATTGTCGGCCAATTCGCTTGGCCATCTGAGCAGATCGACAGCTACGCCCCTGGACACCAGGTCAGGTTTGGAAACGTGAACTACACGGCCGATATCCGCGGAGACTTGATCTTCGACGGAGTCGGGCCTGTGCCAGGAGCGCCGGACAGTCACGATGAGCATGGCTTAGACCTGTTGTCGGACAATGCCCAGGATATTACCCCTGCAGAAGTCCTGGACCTAAATCCGGGGCAGACTGCATGGCCCAAGGACGGGTGGATGGACCCGCCCCGCAGGCCGCACACTCATCCGCGGTAGAGCCGGACACAGGCCTCGCTTCTAAGGAGACCTGTGACTCCGGACCGCCGGACTCATATCCGGTTGTAGGTTCCAGTCCGCGCGCTCCCGAGCCCGTCGAGCCTGGTTGGGCTCCGGTAATGGAGTTTACCGCTGCGGTATCTTCCAGCACTCGCCCTTTGGCGACATGCTGAACTCATTAAAGTCTCTCTCTTTGTCAGGAGGCTCTTGGCCAAACTATGTCCGGCTCGAGTGGGAAGCAGGCGACGAAGGAATTCATTGCCCACCCACCACCCACTTCATTGCCACGGTCGATGATTTAACCGACGTGCTTGACTTCGACTCTAAAGACATCGACGGTATGGACGACGATGCAGGAGAAGAACAGGAACCACCGCTCACGGGGCAGTGGACAGCCACCTCCTCATACGCTATATATATGGTGGACACTCCGAAGGAAACCAATGGCGATGAGGCAACGGAGGATAACCCTTTAGGGAGAAAAATAAAGCATGGGCGTCATCGATGCCGCTCCAAGCCCTGCCACGGCAATACCGGCCCAGGAGACGAAAACAATCCGGGTGGTGCCGAAGAGGAATACAACCCTGATCAGCCCGCCTTCGAGCAGGCCGAGCAGGAAGATGAGTAGGTCAGCCCAGACGGACAGGCAACAGACGGATATCCGGAGGAGGACAATTACATGCCCCCCTCCGAAGACGAGATTAGCCTCGGCGACGACGAGTTCGGCGTGCCTGAGGATCCCGTAGAGCAGGAGCGCTTCAAGCGTTGGCTTATAGCCACTGCGAGGAGCCTGAAAAAGAAGCAGCAGCAACTTCAAGCTGATTAAGACCTGCTCACAGACAGATGGACTAAAGTCCTGGCAGCCGAGGAATACGGACTCGAGCGCCACACGGCTGACCGGCCACCTCGTGGCCGGGATAAAACGACATATCAGCCCGAATGCCAGCCCGCACCCCCACGCCAATATACTACGGCCCGGGGCACTAGGCAGGACCTGCAAGATATACTAGAAAACAAAGCAGGAGAGCCAAGATCGATCTACGGATCGCGGGGGCGCGCCCCAGCACGCGACGATGACCGTCACGCCGGATACATTATCGACAAGTCCGGACGGGCCGAACACAGCAACCCAAACCAATTCGAACTGCATAGCCACATAGCCCGGCACAGAGGCGCCGCACACCCCCTTTGCTTCACTGACGAAGTGATGGATCATGAATTCCCCGAAGGGTTCAAACCCGTAAACATCGAATCATACCATGGCACAACAGACCCCGCAGTATGGATCAAAGATTTTCTTCTCCACATTCACATGGCCCGCGGAGAAGATCTACACGCCATCAAGTATCTTCCCCTTAAGCTCAAAGGACCCGCCCGGCACTGGCTAAACAGCCTGCCAGCAAATTCCATTGGCAGTTGGGAAAACCTGGAAGACACATTCCTCGAGAACTTCCCGGGCACATATGTGCGACCACCGGACGCCGATGACTTGAGCCACATTACCCAACAGCCCGGAGAGTCAGCCAGGAAATTCTGGACCCGGTTCCTAACTAAAAAGAACCAAATAGTCGACTGTCCGTACGCCGAAGCCCTGGTGGCTTTTAAGCATAATATCCGTGACGAGTGGCTCGCCCGACACCTCGGCCAGGAAAAACCCAAGACCATGGCAGCTCTCACAACACTAATGACCCGCTTCTACACGGGCGATGACAGTTTGTTGGCTCGTAGCAGCACCACACACATTCTGGCACCTCGGACATTCATGGCAATAATGGCAAGCCATGGCGCAACAGACACAAGCGACAAAACAACGGCAACAACACCGAAGACACGGCAGTCAACGTCGTATTCAGTGGATCCAAGTCCGGTCAGCGGAAGAAGCCGTTCAAAAGAAACAAGCAGGGACCGTCCAGTCTGGACCACATACTGGAGCGCTCGTGCCAAATTCATGGCACCCCAGACAAGCCAGCCAACCACACCAACAGAGACTGTTGGGTGTTCAAACAGGGACAAGGGGCTGCACAGTGACGATGATGAAGAGCCCCGGCGTCCGAACATGGGGGGACAGAAGAAATTTCCTCCCTAGGTGAAAACGGTCAATATGATCTACGCCACTCACATTCCCAAGCGAGAACGGAAGAGAGCACTACGGGACGTCTATGCGATGGAGCCAGTCGCCCCTAAATTCAACCCATGGTCAGCTTGTCAGATCACCTTTGATCGTAGGGATCAAGCCCACCAAAACCACCTTTAAAGGTGTAATTCCTGGAGTAGAGTCCCGTTGTACGGGCTCTATAACATTGGAAGTGGTCTTAGGATCTCCGAATAACTTCCGAAGCAAAGAGTTAATCTTCGATATCGTCCCTTTCCATAGTGGTTACCACGCGCTACTCGGGCGAACCGCATTCGCTAGATTCAATGCAGTACCACACTATGCATACCTCAAGCTCAAGATGACAGGCCCGCGCGGGGTCATATCAGTGAACGGAAACATGGAGCGCTCTCTCCGCACAGAAGAGCACACTGCAGCCCTAGCGGCAGAAGTACAATGCGGCCTCCTCCGACAAACCACCAATCCGGCGACGAGAACCTCGAACACCGTCAAGCGAGTCCGGAGCACCCTGCAACAGGATCAACAGGCACGCCAAGAGCACAACTAGCAGTCCGGCCTCCGCTCAAGCCCCATCAAAGCGGCATTCGTGCCACACGTACACAAGTGCGCACTCAAAGTACCATGGGCACAGGCGGAGGCGCAGCAGTGACTCAGTCAACAGTGCGGTATCACCACAACATACTTTCACAATCCTCCCTTTTTATCTTTCAGGACACTGCCTTAGGGCAGCCTCTTCAGAAGAGCCGGATTGTCAGACTCATACAGGGGAGAAAACCAAGGAGGCAGCAGGATTTGCGCAAAGAAGGAAATACCCAGGTGGAATCTATTCACGATCCTTATACCTGT
This sequence comes from Triticum aestivum, assembly GCF_018294505.1. Classification (NCBI taxonomy): domain Eukaryota; kingdom Viridiplantae; phylum Streptophyta; class Magnoliopsida; order Poales; family Poaceae; genus Triticum; species Triticum aestivum. The sequence continues at coordinate 428,019,454 of NC_057798.1, read as the reverse complement.
TTTACATACCCGTACGCGGCCTGCCCCTGGATAGGACATGTCAAATAGTCCTATTTATCTCCGCTTAATGCAATCATTGTAAACATTCGCTTAAACGTATTATTCATCAATGGGAGATCATATATATCGTCAGCTCATTATTCTTATTTGAGCATTTTTCTTACAAATGTTTATTTGATATTGCATCCGTACACCTTGTTATGGTCAGTTTGCCAGGGGCTTCTTATGGCGCCCTGTAATACGGCAAGTAAAGTCCGAACACTTTCAACAGTGCGGCACCCCGAACTTATAGCACTATATGCATCATCTCTAAATCACGTCTTGGGTCAATAGTTGGGTTTGCCCGGCTCCCTTGTTTTGGTACCTTACGTTCCGTTATATCAGCTAAGGTAGCGCAAGGAGAACTACTGCGATTGTGTCCCGGTTCTTCCGGACGAGCACCTCAGTAGAGAAAGCCGAAAACTGACCGACATGATGCGGCGAGAGCTGGTCGCTGTTCGAGAGGTCTTAAAATCCTTAAAGATTTTTCTTCTTTAGGCGAGGAATCGGCTTCGTCCGATTTACGCGTATATAGCGCCCCAATTCGGCCCTCCGAATTCTAGGGGCTTCGCCGAAATTTAAAATTATAGACTTCTATGGCTAAGTGAAAGTTATAAAGCCGCATAGTCCGATTGCCTTGTTCGCTGCGCCAGATACCTCCTTAAGGGACCAAAAAATTGGATAAAGAGTATCCGAGTTTTTCCAGGAACACCCCGGTACTACTTACGTGGGGGGCGGAAGCCGACGACTGGCCTACTTTCAGAATTCTATAAACAGACGCACAGAAGGTAATATTTTAAATCAAACAAGTGCTACATAGCACAAATAACTTCGTTATTAAATTACAACAGCGGCAGAGGTACATTTAGTCAAAGATGTTGTCCTTGGTACATTCATCGGCCACGAGACGAGCGCCGTTCATAACGCCATCATAGTACTTCTCGGGATAGCGATGCGCCTTGCCTTATGACGGCCCATCCTTCACCAGCTTCTCTGCATCCAGCTTGCCCCAATGCACCTTCGCACGGGCAAAGGCCCGGCAGGCACCCTCAATGCAAATGGATCGCTTGATGACTTCAAACCGCGGACAGGCATTCATCATCCACTTGATCAGGTCGAAGTAGCTAGTGGGCAGGAGCTCACCAAGCCACATTCGGACAATGAAATCTTTCATAGCCATTTCGGCCGCCCTGTGGAGTTCGACCAACTGCTTCAGTTGGTCACTCAGAGGCATTGGGTGTTTGGCCCCAGCATACTGTGACCAGAACAACTTCTTCGTGGAGCTCCCCTCCTCGGCACGGTAGAACTCCGCGGCGTCTGAGACACTGCATGGCAGATCTGCGAATGCCCCTGGAGAGCTCCGAATTCGGGTAAGTAAAAGAAACACCTCCTCCACACGTTTGCTTTGCATAAAGAATGTCTTACTCGCCGCTATCTTTTTGGCCGCCTGGATTTCCTGTTGTGCCTTGTCGGTTTCGGCCTTGGCATCTTTCATACTCGCAAGGGCCTTTGCAAGCTCGGCCTCTTTCATCTTCAGATCATGCTCCACGGACTCGAACTTCTTGCGAGGTCCCGGAGCTCTTGCTGTACCTCGCCCACTCTAGCATCTTGCTTTTTGTGCTCCTTGCATTCCAAGGCCGCCTTGTCTTCGGCCTCGGACAGTGCTTTCTTCAGAGATGCCACTTCGGTGGTGGCCCCTGTTACACAGTCATGACGATTCGTCGTTAGACTAACCAATTTTATCTATCCTTCATTGTATGAGAGCGGGGAATCACTCACCTTTGTTCTCTTCGAGCTGCCTCCTCATGAGGTCTAGCTCTCCTTGCGCCCGCTCCAGGTCCCGCTTTAGTCCGGCGACCTCGGCTGTGCGGACAGCAGCGGCAAGCAGCACAGCCTGCTTATTCACATGCACACTTATTATTAGACTCCTGCAGATTATATTTGACCCTCCGTTTGGCTTTTCTTTCCGAACACCAAATAGAGTATCATGGGCTACTACCAATCGGGTGGTAATTTCACACATTTTGATTACTTACCTCAAAACCTGTCAGGAGGCTGGTGCAAGCTTCGGTTAGTCCGCTCTTGGCGAACAAAACCTTCTGAATCACCGCACTCAGAAGAGTACGGTGCTCTTCATCCATGGAAGCGCAGCGAAGCGATTCCAGCAGATCATCTGACGCCTAGGGTGTAACGGAAGTCCTCGGCGTGGACGGCTCGCCCTCCCTAACGAGGGGCTGCCCGCCCAAGTCCGGAACCGCTGGAGGTTCCGAAACAGTGTTCGGCTGAGAGCCCGGCCTACCGCGGCTCTCATCGACACGATCCACGGGGATCTTGAACCCCGCGTGTCCAACATCTGGAGTTTCTCCGTGGGGCATCTCCAGAGTCACCTCCCCCTGCTCTGGGAGCCTTCGGGACAACACCTCCGTGTCGTCCGCGAGCTGAGGCGTAGTGGCCCTCGGGAGCGAGTTCATCGCTGAATCGCTCAGGGATCCGTCCGAAGATGATACCTCGGGATGATCCTTGGAAGGACTACATATATGTTCGACGTTATAAAAAAAGACTATGAAGTAAAGTCACGATAGAGTGCGGATACTTACGATCGCGCTAGGGGCTTCCCCCTGGGCAGCCACCCCTCCTTGCTATGGGCGGCCGTGGCGGACTAGTCCGGAAGGGACACCTTCCCCTTCTTGGACGACCCAGCCTCCTCCTCCGAGGCGGCTTTCCTCTTTTTCTCCTCCCCGGTGCGGGGAGGTAGAGTTTCTTCTTGCTTCCCCCCACCTCCGCAGGAGGAATCTACCTTGTCATCATCGGACGACGAGGAAATGATGGCCTTGCGCCTGGGGCCTTTCCCGGCCCCCTGGTCCTCCTTCTCAGGCCCCTCATCCTTTCCGGATGGGGCGGCCCCTTCTTCTTATTCTTCCTCCCCTTCAGGGGAGGAGTGCGCCTCATCATCTTCGTACGAGGCTTCCGGTACAATCTTAGGCCGGAGACCCTTCCTGGTCCCCGGGGCCTTCTTTTCGGCCTTCTTCTCCGGTGCCTTGTAGGGCGCCGGGACTAGCATCTCCGTCAGGAGAGCATCAGCTGGGCCTTCTGGCAACGGAGCCGGACAGTCAATCCGCTCCGCTGTCTCCATGTAATCCTGCTTAAATATGCACAATTACTTAAGACTCCCCCACGAATATACTGGGAAGAGCTGAATCCGGTGGTAGAAAACTCACCGCACTAGGAGGTCGCGCGGCGTAAAGTCCACAGTCCTCGGATGTGGGAGGAGGTAATTCGGAGGCATTGAACAGCGCCTTCCATGCTTCTTTATGTGTCATGCCATAGAGCCTCCGAAGCGTCTAGTGTTCGGCCGGGACGAACTCCCAAAAATTAAATCCCCGCCTTTGGCATGGAAGAATCCGGCGAACGAGCATGACCTGGATCACGTTGACAAGCTTGATGTTCTTGTCCTTCATGCTCTTGATGCCGTTTTGGAGCCCGGTCAGCTCTGTGGGTTCGCCCCAGGCCAGGCCCTTCTTTTCCCAGGAGGTGAGCTGCATGGGGGTTCCGGATCAGAACTCGGGGGGCCACTGCCCAGTTGGCACCGCGTGGCTCGGTGATGTAGAACCACCCTGACTGCCCCCTTTCACAGTCTCCGCAAAGGAGCCGTCAAGCCAAGTGACGTTAGGCATCTTGCCCACCATGGCCCCTCCGCACCCCGCTTGCTGGCCACTCACGATCTTCGGCTTCACGCAGAAGATTTGTAGCCACAGGCCGAAGTGAGGCTTGATGCGGAGGAAGGCCTCGCATAGGACGATGAACGCCGACATGTTGAGGACAAAATTTGGGGCTAGATCATGGAAATCTAGCCCGTAGTAGAACATGAGCCCGCGGACGAAGGGATGAAGTGGAAACCCCAGTCCAGGGACGAAGTGGGCGAGAAACACGACCCTCTCGTGGGGTCCCTGGGTCGGAATGACCTGCCCGTTGTCTGGTAGCCTGTGCGCTATGTCCGCGGCCAAGTATCCGGCTGCCCGAAGATTCGCGATATGCTTCTCCTTCACGGTGGAAGCCACCCACTTGCCTCCTGCTCCAGACATATTTAGCTGTGCAGAGAAGACTTGGACTAGGGCGCTGGAGCTCGAGGAGGTAAGGATGAGCAGAGGAGGAAGAAGGCGTGGGTAAAAATGGGAAACTCTTATCCCTTTATAGAGGCGACGAAAGCGGTGCGCCTCCCCACTTGCCCGTTGAGAATCGCTTACTTCCCAAGCGCCACGATTGATGGCGCGGTTGGGTTACCCATACCCGTATTGATGAGAATCCCGTGATAAGGTGACACGATCTCTGCTTTGACAAGACGTGTCAAGGAAACCGCCTCGCAATATGAGTTGTGGCTGGTTGTGGAAAACCGGTTCGAATAATGACCCGACCGTAATGACATGTCACGTTATCTAAAAAGTTGTCAGCAGATTGCATTTGTGAAATATCATTCTCTCTATGGTGGTATATGAAGATAATTTTGCAGATCCGGACACGATCTATGTGTTCGATAATTACTTTGGAGTATTCGGAGAAGGAACTGGCCTTGCAATGCCGAAGACAAGACTGCGCGCCGGACTCATCGTCATTAAAGCCTAGTTCAGGGGCCACCGAGGGAGTCCTGGATTAGGGGGGATCCGGACAGCCGGACTATGTACATCGTCCGGACTATTGAAGCGTGAAGATACAAGACTCAAGACTCCGTCTCGTGTCCGGATGGGACTCTCCTTTGCATGGAAGACAAGCTTGGCGATTCGGATATTATATTTCCTTCCTTGTAACCGACTCCGTGTAAACCCTAGCCCTCTCTGGTGTCTATATAAACCGGAGAGGTTGGTCCTTAGAAGGCCGATCACAATTACAATCATAATCATCATAGGCTAACTTCTAGGGTTTAACCTCTACGATCTCGTGGTAGATCTACTCTTGTACTACTCATATCGTCAATATTAATCAAGCAGGAAGTAGGGTTTTACCTCCATCGAGAGGGCCCGAACCTGGGTAAACATTGTGTCCCTTGCTTCCTGTTACCATTAGCCTAAGACGCACAGATCGGGACCCCCTACCCGAGATCCGCCGGTTTTGACACCGACAATCACCGTCGGACGTTGTCGTCCCGGCCACTTCTGGCCGTTGTAGCTCGCGCACGTGCCACCTATGGACGTGGTGCAGTGCCCTCGTTCAAATGGCTCAAGAAATTGCTCGAATTGGGCCCTATAGATACCTTCACGTGCGTCGTTGTCGCTCCTGAAGCTCCTCGTCGGTGCACGCACGTGCGTCTAAACGCCTGCGATGCCCTGCGTGCCTGCCACTACTCGGGCATGAGCCCACACTCGCTGAACCTGGCCCGCACTCCCCTTCCCTCGCATGTGCCCGCTCCTCTTGTTGTTGTTACTTGCACCGTCTGTGTTGCTCTGCTCCTGCCGCGTCCCACCGCCGGCCGCCTTGCCTCTGCTCGCTGCATCCCCTATGCCCCGCGCCTGACCCGCTCCCGATCGCCCCGCCTCTGCCTCTCTCTGCGCACCGCCCACCACCAGTGCCCGCGTGCGCACCTCCTCCGAGACGCATCGGCCAGCCGTGCTTGCTCTGGCCGGCTATGCCCGCCCGCGGCTGCTCTGGTCGCCTTGCTCGCCCCGCTGCCATGCCCCTCCGCTTGCCTCGTCGGCGCGCATGGCCGCCACTCCCGCCTTGACCACTGTCGGTCGGCCGCCCGGGCATGGCCTCCATGCCTGCCGTCGCTCACCGTCTGTGGTTGTGGCTCACAGCCATGGACATAGCCGATTTGTGCCACTGACCTAGTGGGCCCAGCCTAATTAGATTAGGTGAAAGCCCATGTTAACCAAACAAATAGACCCTGTTAGTTAATAGGTCTATGATAGTGGCCCCCACCTCTAAATAAACCGTTTAAAAGCAATCTTTAAACACTTGTGACACTGACAGAAGGGTCCCACCTGACCCTTTGACTAGACAAAGTAGACCCAGTGAAATGCTGACTGGGTTGGTGACACAGCACTCCCCTGGCCCACGGTCACACACTCTGGCTAGAGTGACACTAGGTGACAGAGGAATATTCTGTTAATTTTCAAATTTATAATAAATTCAGTATATGTTTAGAACTTTGAAAATTAAGATAAAATAATCTGTAACTCGGATGAAAAGGTTATATATATGAAAGTTGCTTAGAAAAATCTAATAATCCGAATATGCGGTCCATTCATCTATCACATGCCCCTACCATGCTGAACATGGAACCGTCCCCTCTCTTTTGTTTGTCTGGAAAAGGCCAAATGCCGAGAAAACCCATCCAGATGTTTTCCCTCTCTGTCTACAACGTGTAGTACCGCATTAGAATACCCTAGCTCTCCATACGGTCATGACATGCTTTCTGTTGCTTTTTATGCATGTTATTTATTGTTTCTTCCCCCTCCTTCCTCTCCGGTAGGCCCCGAGACTGTTGATGCTTTGGTGTTCGACTACGGCTATGCTTCCGAAGATTCCTTTTATCTACCAAGCTTACAGGCAAGAAAACCCCCCATTGATCATTTCAATATTGCCCATTCCCTTCTCTCTTATGCTTGCATTCGAAGTGCTACTGCTTTTTGTATGACCCTACTCTAATGCATAGCCTATTTTTGTTACCTGCTTTCATACCTTACCTGCTTATCCTAAATTGCTTAGTATATGTTGGTTATTGATCCATCAGTGACCCCCCACCTTGTCCTAGTTGCCCTGCTTTATGTTCGATGACTCGATCAACGCGATCGACGTCCAGGCCCCGACACCGCACATCACCCCCCTTAGTTGTACGACTCTGCAGAGTTATTATCGAGTGCCGAGGGTGATACCATGTCAGCACTTGTAATGTTAACCCTGTAGTGTAGCTATTCGGTTGTGGTCATCGAGGGTGATTCCTCCTTCACCACTCCCGATAACGACTCTCTCGTGCAACCCCTCAAGTGTGGACCATTGAGGGTGATTCGTCCAAGTCCACCTTGACGGTTACATCGAGTGGGAATCCATTGAGGGTGATTCCTCGGGTTCCCCCCTTGCTGTTTCGGACACATGGTTACTTTGACTTCCACGGAACCATGATGACATAGGGTCGGCCCCGATGAGTACCACGAGTGATGTGAAGTTGGGTTGACCTGGAGGGTACCTGAGAGATAATTACATGGCACGGCCGGGCATTCTTAGCCCTTGTCATAAGTCCACAAGACGGGTGAGGGAGTCCTGGATTAAGGGGTCCTCGGACAGTCGGACTATATACATGGGTCAGACTGTTGGGCTATGAAGATACAAGATAGAAGACTTCTTCCCGTGTCCATATGGGACTCTCCGTTGCATGGAAGGCAAGCTTGGCGATTCGGCTATGTAGATTACTTTCTCTATAACCGACTTTGTACAACCCTAGCCCCCTCCGGTGTCTATATAAACCGGAGGGTTTAGTCCATAGGGGACAATCATAATTCCACGGGCTAGACTTCTAGGGTTTAGCCATTACGATCTTGTGGTAGATCAACTCTTGTAATACTCATATTAATCAAGATCAAATCAAGCAGGAAGTAGGGTATTACCTCCATAGAGAGGGCCCGAACCTGGGTAAACATCGTTTCCGCCATCTCCTGTAACCATCGACCTTAGACGCACAGTTCGGGACCCCCTACCCGAGATCCGCCGGTTTTGACACCGACATTGGTGCTTTCATTGAGAGTTCCGCTGTGTTGTCACCAAAAGGTTTGATGGCCCCATCAATCATCTACAACAATGTAGTCTAGGGGAGATTTTCCGCCCTGGACAGATCTTCGTATTCGGCGGCTTCGCACTGCGTGCCAACTCGCTTGGCCATCTGGAGCAGATCGACAGCTACGCCCCTGGCCATCGGGTCAGATTTGGAAGCTTGAATTACATGGCCGATATCTGCGGAGACTTGATCTTCGACGGATTCAAGCCCACGACGGCCGCTCCCAGTCACCGCGATGAACATGACCTAAATCTGTCATCGGACCATGCTCAGGAGATAACACCTACAACTGCTCTGGCCCTAGATCCGGAGCGGATTGCGCCATCCGAGGACGAGATGCTCAACCCCGCCACGGAAGCCACAGACTCAGCAGTGATAGAGCCACACACAGATCCAACCTCAAGTGGGCCCTATGTCATCGGAACCTCGGATTCGTCTCCGGCCATAAGTTCTAAACTGCGTGCATCCATGCCCATCGAACCTGATCGAGGGCCGATCATTGACTTCAGCTCTGTGGACATCTTCTGGCACTCGCCTTTTGGCGATGTGCTGGACACATTTAGAGCCCTCTCCTTATCAGGGGAATCTCAGTCGAACTATGTTCGGCTTGAATGGGAGGCTGATGACGGGGAATTTCGTTTCCCACCCATCACCCATTGCATAGCCACCGTCGAAGACTTAACCGACATGCTTGATTATGACTCCGAATACATCGACGGTATGGACGACAATACCGGAGAGGAGCAGGCAAAGCAACCGCCGCTTATAGGGCGTTGGACAGCCACCTCCTCGTATGACATATACATGGTGGATACACCAAAAGAGAACAACGACGACGATGAGAAGGATCCAGTTGAGGAGAAACCTCCTGAGATACAGCCAAAGCACCGACGATAGCGGCGCCACTCTAAACCCCGTCGTGAAAAAACAGCAGTACCGGCATAGGCGAAAATAACACTCCGGACGATGCCGAAGGCAATGAAGATCCCGTGGAGCCAACGTCCAAACAAGACGAACCGGAAGATGGGCAAGCTGGCCCTGATGAACAGGACACAAATGAAGACGCGGAGGATAGTAGCTGCCTTTCGCTCTCTGAGGACAAGGTGAGCCTCGGTAACGAAGACTTTATCATGCCTGAGGAGCCCGTAGAGCAGAAGCGCTTTAAGCGCCGGCTAATAGCCACCGCAAGGAGCCTGAAAAAGAAACAGCAGCAGCTTCAGGCTGATCAGGATCTGCTCAACGACAGATGGACTGATGTTCTGGCAGCCAAGGAATACGGCCTCGAGCGTCCTACCAAAAGTTACCCGAAGTGCAACCTGTTACCACAGTTCGATGATGAGGCGCTGGAACCCGTCCCACCAGTGCATAATACAGCTGACCGGCCACCACGCGGCCGGGAAAAAGCGGCACCTCCAGCCGAACACCAGCCCGCACTACCTCACCATAAAAACAGAGATACAACAGCTTGGGACACACATATGACCTGCGGTATGACCTGGAAAATAGAGCAGGTCAAACTAGATCAATTTATGGGTCGTGGGGGCATATGCCCTGATGCACGACGACGGCCATCCGGCTAGACGCGAACATAACCACGTCCGGGCCAAGAACCGCAGACGAACTCCATCCGAGCTACGTCACGATTTGGCCCGATATAGAGGCGCCGCACACCCCCTTTGCTTCACTGATGAAGTAATGGAACATGAATTCCCAGAAGGGTTTAAACCCGTGAACATCGAGTCATATGATGGCACAACAGACCCCGCGGTACGGATTGAGGATTTTCTTCTCCATATTCATATGGCATGTGGTGATGATCTTCACGCCATCAAATACCTCCCGCTCAAACTCAAGGGACCAGCCAGGTACTGGTTGAACAGCCTGCCCAAAAACTCCATTGGCAGCTGGGAGGACTTGGAGGATGCCTTCCTCGAAAACTTCCAAGGCACATATGTCCGACCTTCGGATGCCGACGACTTAAGTCACATAGTTCAACAGCCCGGAGAGCCAGCCAGAAAATTTTGGACTAGGTTCTTAACTAAAAAGAACCAGATTGTCGATTGTCCGGATGCTGAAGCCCTAGCGGCCTTTAAACACAACATCCGTGACGAATGGCTCGCCCAACACCTCGGCCAAGAAAAGCTGAAGTCCATGGCAGCCGTCAGGGCACTCATGACCCGCTTTTGTGCGGGCGAAGATAGATGGCTAGCCCATAGCAATAACAACACAGGCGAACCTGGCACCTCCGAAGCCAGAAACAGCAACGGCAAGCCCCGACGCAACAGACACAAGCATCAAAACAATGGCAACAACGCCGAAGACACGACAGTCAATGCCAAATTCAGCGGCTCTAAATCCGGTCAGCAGAAGAAGCCGTATAAAAGAAACAATCCGGGCCCGTCCAGTTTGGACTGCATACTAGATCGTCCATGCCAAATCCAGGGCACTCCTGATAAAGCAGCCAATCATACCAATAGAGAGGGTTGGGTCTTCAAACAGGCCAGCAATTTAAATGCCGAGAACAAGGAGAAGGGGTCCCAAAGCAAGGACGATGATGAGGAGCCCCGGCCACCGAACACAGGGGGACAAAAGAAGTTTCCCCCCAAGTAAAAACGGTGAACTTGATATATGCTACCCATATCCCCAAGAGGGAGCACAAGCACGCACTCAGGGACGTCTACGTGATAGAGCTAGTCGCCCCAAAGTTCAATCCATGGTCATCCTGCCTGATCACTTTTGATCGCAGGGATCATCCGACCAGTATCCATCATGGCGTTTCAGCCGCATTGGTCCTTGACCCAATTATTGATGGATTCCATCTGACGCGAGTCCTCATGGACAGTGGCAGTAGCCTGAACCTGCTTTATCAGGATACAGTGCAAAAAATGGGTATCAATCCGTCAAGGATCAAACCCACCAAAACTACCTTTAAAGGTGTCATATATACCAGGTGTAGAGGCCTGCTGTACGGGCTCAATCACACTGGAAGTGGTCTTCGGATCTCCGGATAATTTCCAAAGCGAAGAAGTGATATTCGATATAGTCCCATTTCGCAGTGGCTATCATGCACTGCTCGGATGATCCGCATTCGCTCGATTCAATGCGGTGCCACACTATGCCTATTTCATCAAGCTCAAGATGCCCGGACCACGCGGTGTTATAACAGTCAATGGAAACATGGAACGCTCCCTCCACACTGAGGAGAACTCCTCCGCCCTTGCAGCAGAGGTACAGTGCAGCCTTTTCAGGCAGAACCTCAATTTGGCAGCCAAGCTCTCGGACACCGCCAAGCGAGTCTGAACTACTCTGCAGCAGGACAGTCCAGCTCGTCCAGAGCTTGACTAGAAATTTGGGCTCCGTCCCAGTCCCAACCAAGCGGCAACCCTCGTGCCGCATGTACATAACTATGCACTCAAAATACCATCGGCATAGACAGAGGTACAGCTAGATCTCGGTCCATAATACGGCTCAACCGCTCTTGGATCCGCATACTTTTACTTTTCCTTTTTCTTTTCAGGTCTCTTTTCTTTCCCAAGTAGTTCCTGGTGACCTGATCGACGGACCTATAGAGGGACGGATACACCAAGATGGCAAGAAGCATTGATGTATGGCGAAATTTCCAGGTGGTTTCTTTAAATAATCATTATACCTGTCTTGAGGACCCGCACGCAGCTCTCCCTTGGTTGGGACATGTTAAATAGCCCTAGTTCTTATCGCATTACTTGTACAAAATACGCTTTGACGTATTAATCAAACTACAATGAAAAATAGTTTGCGGGCCAATTTTTGCAGCATTAGCCTATTATTTCATTTTTTCCTTGTCTTGGTATTTTTATCAAATTGCACCGGCACACTCTGGTACGACTTAATTCGCCAGGGGCTTCATTACGCTCCGTAATACGGCAAAAAAGTCCGAACACTTTTTTATAGTATAGCTCGGCACCCCGAACTTATAGCATTATAAGCATCGGCTCTGAATCATGTCTTTGATCAATAGTTGGGTTGCCCAGCTCCTCTGCTTACTACCTTATGTTCCGCTATATAGGCTAGGGTAGTAAAGGGAGAACTACTGCGATTGTGTCTTGGTTCATCCGGATGAGCACCTTAGTAGAGAAAGCTAAAAACTGACTGTCATGATGAGGCGAGAGCCAGTCAACTGTTCGAGAGGTTTCAAATCTTTAAAGATTTTTTCCGCATTATGCGAGGAATCGGTTTTTTATCTGATCAGGTGTTTACAACACCCCAAGTTTGGACTTACAAACACTAGGGGCTGCGCCTAAATTTCTATTGTCAAACTCCCATGGTTAAGTGAGGGTGATAAAGCCACATAGTCCGATTGCCTTGTTCGTTGCGCCAAACACCTCCTTTAAGGAGCAAACTTTGGAGTAAAGAGTGTTTAGATTTATCCCGAACACCCTCGTACTATCTATGTGGGGGCAGAAGCCGATGACTGGCCAACTCTCAGATTTGACAATACGGCCGCACAGGAGGTAAAATTTTAAATAACAAGCATTATATTACATAACGATCTTGTTTCATAATACAAGACAAGATAACGTGAATGCGTTCATGGAAATATAACATCCTTTGCACACCGCTCCGCTACAATGCAGGACTCCTCCATGACATAATCAAAATACAGTTCGGGCGTGCGGTGCTCCTTGCCCACGGGCGGCTCCTCGGTTGCAACCTTCACGGCATCCACTTCCCCCATTGCATCTTGACTCGGGCGAAGGCCATGCGCGCACCTTCAATGCAGACCGACCGCTTGATGGCATCCAGCCGAGGGCAGGCATTAACTAGTCGTTTCACGAGCCCGAAGTAGCTGTTGGGGATGGCTTCGGCAGGCCATAGCCGCATTATCAAATCCTTCATGGCTAGTTCGGCTGCTTTGTGCAGTTCGACTAGCTGTTTTAGCTGGTCGCTCAACGGCACCGGATATTTTGGCGCAAGGTATTGCGACCAAAATAGCGCCTCCGTAGAGCTCCCCTCTTCGGCTCAGAAGAATTCCGCAGCATCTGAAACGCTGTGCGGCAGATCCGCAAACGCCCCTGGACAACTCCAAATCTGGGTCAGTAATAGGAACCTTTTCTTCAAATATTTGCTCTGCATAATAAAGGCCTTACCCCCGCGATTTTCTGGCCTCCTGGATTTCCTGGAGGGCGCCCTGGGCTTCCGCGCGGGCATCGTGTGCACTTTGGCGGGCCTTGGCGAGCTCGGACACTTGATTCTTAAGGTCGCGCTCCAAGGACTCGCACTTCTTGACAGCGTCTTGGAGCTCCTGTTGGACCTCACTGACACTGGCCTCGTGTTGCTCACGGGTGGCCTTTTCCTTGGCTGCTCTCTCCTTGGCCTCGGCCAGCGCCCGCTTGAGGGTATCCACCTCAGTCGCCGCTCCTAACAAACAAAATGGAACTTTGGTTAGCGCAAATAATTTCATCCTTCCTGAATATACAAGGTTATTGTATACCTTGGCTACCTTCCAGCCGCTTTTTCACGCGGCCGAGCTCCTCCTCGGTCCGCTCCAGACTTTGCTTTAGTCCGGAGACTTCCGCAGTATGCGAAGTCGCAGCCAACAACGATGCCTGCTTATTCACATAGACATATTAAGTTAGACTCCTGCGAATATTATTTGATCCTTTGTTTGGCTTTTCTTTTTGAACACCGGACAGAGTATCGGGGGCTATTGTCTATACTGTGACATTCTTTTTATCGTTGCGTTGCTTACCTCAAAGCCTGTTAAAAGGCTTGTGCAGGCTTCAGTCAGTGCGCTCTTCATGGACTGAATCCTCTCAATCACCGTACCCATAAGGGTACGGTGTTCTTCAACAATGGAAGCGCCTTGCAGCGCTTCCGGCAAATTATCCGTTGCCTCTGGATGGACAGAGGCCACCGGTGGAATAGGCGCACCGCCTTCTTTTGAAAGAGGCGGCTGGCCTGATTCTGGAGCCGTATATGTCTCTGGAACTATATTCAGATGGGGGCCGAACTGGATACGGCCCCCATCCTCAATATCCATGGGGGTTTGCTCCCCCATGTGTCCGGTAGCCGAGGCCTCACACTCCGACGCTGTCGGGTGGTAGGTGCGACATATGCCAACGGGTGGCTTATCATTGTGGGAGCCAGTAAGACATCACCGGTGCCTGGAAACGGGATAAGGCGAAGACATGCACGCCGGTGAATCTTACCCAGGTTTGGGGCTCTCCGTGGAGATAACACCCCTAGTCCTGCTCTGCGGGGTCTCCGCATGATCACTAGATCAAGACAAGTAGCTACAAGAGGCTCCTTGAGCTGTTCGGCTAGAGGAAGAAGAAGGGCAAGGCTAGTTGTCTTCCTTTCTCTATGGGGTGTCTAAAACTCTAAAGATCAACCCTTTGCATGGGTGCCCTGGGGGGTTTACATAGGCCTACCCCCCAGGGGTACAATGGTAATCCAGCTGGATGCGGGTCCAGGCCGTCAGTGTTTGTAGTCGCCGGCTTCTCCAGTGTCGCTGGGTCCTGCCGACTGGGGGGTCCCGCCGGCTGCCGGCTTCCCGGTCGACAGGCTGGGCCCACCGCCTGGGGGTCCTGTCGGCTGCTGGTTACTGTAGCCTCACTCTTGGTGACGATGGCTTTGTCGGGGTAAGCATGGCTACAGTGTCGCCGCCTGGCGGGCTTTCACTGTAGCCTTACCCCGTCTTATCCGCTTAATGGTGCACAAACTTCTAGGGAGGGAATGGGCCGGCTTGTTAGGAGCCGGCTCCCCCCTAGGCCGACTAGTGGAGCTTGGCCGCCTTCTGGTATCTCTCTGGCCGGAGGGGCCCGCCGCCTGCGGGCCATACTGACGGCCTGTCGTGGGTGATGTCATGGTCAGCATGGCAACAGTGCCGCGCCGAACGGGGAGTGGCCGCCCCGTACGGCGCACTGTGGCCACGCTTGCTCCGGGATTCGGGGGTGGCAGGCTTCACTGTAGCCACGCCCCGTCTTATCGCCATTATGTGGGTGCAAACTTAGAGGGTGTGAGCTGGGCTGGCTGCTAGGAGCCGGCCTTCTGATGGCCGGCTGATACGTCTCCAACGTATCTACTTTTCCAAACACTTTTGCCCTTGTTTTGGACTCTAACTTGCATGATTTGAATGAAACTAACCCAGACTGACGTTGTTTTCAGCAGAACTGCCATGATGTTGTTTTATGTGTAGAAAAGAAAAGTTCTCGGCATGTCCTGGAAATCCACGGAGGCACTTTTTGGAATTAATAAGAATTTTTGGCAAAAGAATCAAGACCAGGGGGCCCACGGGCTGTCCACGAGACAGGGCCCCCCCTAGGGCGTGCCCTCCTATCTCGTGGCCCCCCTGGACCTCCACCGACCTCAACTCCAAATCCATATATTCATGTTCGGGGAGAAAAAAATCAGAGAGAAAGTTTCATCGCGTTTTACGACACGGAGCCGCCGCCAAGCCCTAATCTCTCTCGGGAGGGCTGATCTGGAGTCCGTTTGGGGCTCCAGAGAGGGGGATTCGTTGCCGTCGTCATCATCAACCATCCTCCATTACCAATTTCATGATGCTCACCGCCGTGGGTGAGTAATTCCATCGTAGGCTTGCTGGACGGTGATGGGTTGGATGAGATTTACCATGTAATAAAGTTAGTTTTGTTAGGGTTTGATCTCTAGTATCCACTATGTTCTGAGATTGATGTTGCTATGACTTTGCTATGCTTAATGCTTGTCACTAGGGCCCGAGTGCCATGATTTCAGATCTCAACCTATGATGTTTTCATGAATATATGTGTGTTCTTGATCCTATCTTGCAAGTCTATAGTCACCTATTATGTGTTATGATCCGACAACCCCGAAGTGACAATAATCGGGATACTTCTCGGTGATGACCGTAGTTTGAGGAGTTCATGTATTCACTATGTGCTAATACTTTGTTCTGGTTCTCTATTAAAAGGAGGCCTTAATATCCCTTAGTTTCCGCTAGGACCCCTCTGCCACGGGAGGGTAGGACAAAAGATGTCATGCAAGTTCTTTTCCATAAGCACGTATGACTATTTACGGAATACATGCCTACATTACATTGATGAATTGGAGCTAGTTTGGTGTCACCCTATGTTATAACTATTACATGAGGAATTGCATCTGGCATAATTATCCATCACTGATCCATTGCCTACGAGCTTTTCATATATTTTTCTTCGCTTATTTACTTTTCTGTTGCTACTGTTACAATCACTACAAAAACCCAAAAACAATTATCTTTACTTTTGCCACCGTTACCTTTATTATCATACCACTTTTGCTACTAAATACTTTGCTGCAGATACTAAGTTATCCAGGTGTGGTTGAATTGACAACTCAACTTCTAATACTTAAGAATATTCTTTGGCTCCCCTTGTGTCGAATTAATAAATTTGGGTTGAATACTTTCCCTCGAAAGCAGTTGCGATCCCCTACACTTGTGGTTATCAAGACTAATTTCTGGCGCCGTTGCCGGGGAGCATAGCTCTATTCTCTGAGTCACTTGGTATTTAAATCTGTTGATCACTATGAAGAACTTGAAAGACGCTAAAACCAAGATTTTGCCCTCAACTACGAGGGGAGGTAAGGAACTGCCATCTACCTCTGCACTAGATTCTCCTTCCGTTATTAGTAGGCTTGCGACACCTAAACCTGCTACTACTATGAATTCTGATATGTCGCATGTTATTGATGATGCCACTTCTGCTATGCATGATGAAACTACTTCTGTGTGTGATACTACTTTGCCATTAGGTGAATTTCTTGATGAACAACTTGCTAGAGTTAGGGGGAATGAAAATATTGAAGATGCTATTATTGATGATAGTGATCATGAAGGTTCTCCCAATGATTATGTATTACCTGTTGTTCCTAAGGGTTATGTTATGAATGAAGAAGCTGCTAGGGAAATCTTTGCTTGCAATGATAGATATGATCTTAAGAAATTATTAGCTAAATGGAAGCAGCAGTCTCTTAATGCTAGAACCTGACCCTGCTTTTGCTACTTCACCTATCTGTGTTACTGATAAGGATTATGAATTCTCTGTTGATCCTGAGATTATTACTTTAGTTGAATATGATCCTTTTTATGGCCTTGAATCTGAAACTATTGTGGCACATCTTACCAAGTTAAATGATATAGCCACCCTGTTTACTAATGATGAGAAGTCTCGCTATTTTTATATCCTTAAGATATTTCCGTTCTCATTAAAGGGTGATGCTAAGACTTGGTATAATTCTCTTGCTCCTGGTTGTGTGTGTAGTCCCCAGGATATGATTTACTACTTCTCTACTAAATATTTCCCTGCTCATAAGAAACAAGCTGCCTTGCGGGAAATATATAATTTTGTGCAAATCAAAGAAGAGAGTCTCCAACAAGCTTGGGGGAGGCTTCTCCGGTTACTTAATGCTTTGCCTGATCATCCTCTTAAGAAAAATGAAATACTTGATATCTTTTATAATG
This sequence comes from Triticum aestivum, assembly GCF_018294505.1. NCBI lineage: Eukaryota > Viridiplantae > Streptophyta > Magnoliopsida > Poales > Poaceae > Triticum > Triticum aestivum. The sequence continues at coordinate 428,002,193 of NC_057798.1, read as the reverse complement.
GACTAATCGATGCTTCCAAGCACTACTTGGATAGTTGTGCTGGTTGTGTTTTCAGGGAAAGAACAGTCGACGAAGCTGAAATATTATTGAATAATATGTTGACTAATGAAAATAATTGGACTCTTCCTGAGCAAATTCCTGAAGCAATTCCTGAACCACCTGAGCCAACTCCTGAGCCTATTCCTAAACCCACTCCGAAGAAGAGAGGTGTTTTATTTCTCAGTCCTGAAGATATGCAAGAGGCAGAGAAATCAATGAAAGAAAAAGGTATTAAAGCTGAAGATGTTAAGAATTTACCTCCTATTGAAGAAATACATGGTCTTAATATACCGCCTGAAAAACCATATTGTCTTGATAACCCGACACAGGTAGTAAAGGTAAACTCTCTCTATAGATATGATAAAGTTGAAATCCCCTCTACTAAATTTCATAGCCCATGTTTAGATGAATTTGATGACTTTATGGCTAGACAAGAAAGTTTTAATGCTTATGTTGGTAGAGAGTTAAAGAATAATGCTTTCGAGATAGGACGTGTAAGCGATAATCTGGCTAGAGTTAAAGATGAACTTCACCTCGTTAGCAAATATGCTTCTATGGTTGCTACTCAAGCTGAGCAAGTACTTAAAGCTCAAAATGATTTGCTTGATGAATTAAATAATAAAAATGACTTTGTTGTTAGAGTGGCTACTAGAACTGGTAGAATGACTCAGGAACCTTTGTATCCTGAAGGCCACCCTAAGAGAATCGAGCAAGATTCTCAAAGAAATAATTTAGAGGCACCTAGTTCTTCTAAAAAGAATAAAAAGAAAAATGATAGGACTTTGCATGCTTCTAGTGAACCTACTGTAGACACACCTGAGAATACCAATGATATTTCGATTTTTGATGCTGAAACTCGGTCAGGTGATGAACATGAACCTAGTGATAATGTTAATGATAATGTTCATGTTGATGCAACCTAGCAAAAACAATGATGTAAAGATTGAACCTGCTGTTGATCTTGATAACCCACAATCAAATAATCAACGTTATGATAAGAGATATTTTGTTGCTAGGAAGCACGGTAAAGAAAGAGAACCATGGGTTCAGAAACCCATGCCCTTTCCTCCTAAACCATCCAAGTCAAAGGATGATGAGGATTTTGAGCGCTTTGCTGAAATGATTAGACCTATTTTCTTATGTATGCGCTTAACTGACATGCTCAAAGTAAATCTATATGCTAAGTATATGAAGGATATCATTACAAATAAAAGAAAGATACCGGAAGCTGAAATTTCCACCATGCTTGCTAATTACACTTTTAAGGGTGGAATACCGAAGAAACTTGGAGATCCGGGTGTACCAACTATACCATGCTCTATTCAAAGAAATTATGTTAGAACTGCTTTATGTGATCTTGGAGCCGGTGTTAGTGTTATGCCTCTCTCTTTATATCGTAGACTTGAACTGAATAAGTTGACACCTACTGAAATATCTTTGCAAATGGCTGATAAATCAACTGCTATACTTGTTGGTATTTCTGAGGATGTGCCTGTTGTGGTTGCAAATGTCACTATCTTAACAGACTTTGTTATTCTTGATATTCCCGAGGATGATAGTATGTCTATTATCCTTGGTAGACCTTTTCTTAATACTGTAGGGGCTGTTATTGATTGCAACAAAGGCAATATCACTTTTCATGTTAATGGTAATGAGCATACGGTACACTTTCCGAGGAAACAATCTCAAGTTCATAGCATCAATTCTATTGAAAAAGTTCCAACTATCATTTTGGAGGTTTTGAATTTCCTCTTCCTACTGTCAAGAAAAAGTATGATATTCTTATTGTTGGGGATTTTCATATCCCCGTTGAGGTAACTTAGTGTTATTCGAAATTTATCTGGTTCCATGTTATTCGGAATGAGTATGTTAACAAGACTTGATCAACCTTGTTAGTGGATTCATTTTGATGATCATGAGATGGATGAAACTAGAAGGCACAACCTTCTGTACCCACTTTTTACTTTCTATTATTTAGAATAAATAAAGCAAAAATAGTATTATCTATCTGTTTTCTGAATTATTCGTGCATTAAAAAATAGTCTAAAAATAGAAGTGCTCCAAATGCCCTGCAAATTTAGTATGATTTTTCTAGAATATTTGAGGATTTTAGGCACTGAAATCACTGCAGGAGGGGCAAGCACTAGGCCGTGAGAGTGGAGGGCGCCCCCCTATAGGGCGCGCCCCCCTGTCTCGTGGGCCCCTGGTGGCCCCCTCCACTTATGCCAGCACCCACACACTTCATCTTCTACCCAAAAAATCCCCATCTAGCTCAAGCACGAGTTCTAGCTCGTTTTGCTGCGATTTTCGATCTCTTAGCTCAAATCTCCATTCATAAAACTGCTTTGGGAGATTGTTGCTTGGTATGTGACTCCTCCATTGGTCCAATTAGTTTTTGTTCTAGTGCTTTATTCATTGCAAATTTCTGCTGGATAGGTGACCATCTTCTTGAGCTTGCATGTTAAATTTTTTAGGTCCCAAGCAATTCCAATGCATGATATAGGCTCTAGGCACTTGTAGGAGTAGTTGCTATCAATCTTGTTTAGTTTTATTCACTTTTATTTTGAAGTTACTAAATTTTCAGAAATTTTCAGAAAAAGAAATATGCTTAGAAGAATGTACCAAGGTGGTTCCTCGGCAAAGAAAGGGCCAAGGATTGCTATACGTGAGCAAGATGTTGAATTGCCGAGGGACGCAAATCTACGATCTTGTGAGTGGCCATCCGATGATTTTATGTTTGAAGCAGGCTTCAAGGAGGAATTTGACGCATATGTGCGTAATGCCGAGCTGGAGGACTTCTTACAAGATAAGTGTCCTCAATACTATCAATTGACTGATTCCTTTGTGCGGAGGTTCCAATATATCTGTGCGCGTAATTCTCCTAGTGTCATGTTTGATATTTATGATACATCTTATACCATGGGTTTAGAGGATTTCACAACTGCTTGCAAACTCCCGCAGTGGGGTAATATTAATGATCCTCGCAAATCTGAATTTAGAGATTTTCTTGCTAGTATTACTATGGGAGAATCTAGGGACATAGCACAAGCTACCATAGGGAGCATTCATTTTCCTGCTATACATTATTTTGCTCTCTTTATTGGTAGATGCATTAACGGTAAGGACGAAGCATGTCACATGTGTGTCCCTGATCTTTGTGTCCTCAAGAGTGTTGTGTCAGGTTATAAAGGTTATAACTTGGGGGCACTACTTGCACGTAGGTTGCAGAATAATAGTAGAAGGGGGATTTATTTGGAGGAATTTATGCAACCCGTGTGGCTAATTTTCTTAATATAGTCCCATGAGAGGGGGATATGCTTTTACCTCCTGTTAATTTGGATAAAAAAGCTATGTTCGATCATCATTTTCTTGAGAGGAATGAACAATTCCTCCATTATCGACTAATCTATGACAGACGCAACGTCATCCCTGTTACTCTTCCTGCTCCCTACCTTTTTGATTATCAGGCAAAAGGAAGATATGTTGTCACCAGGGAAGAAGCAGCTGAATACAAGAGGGGAATGGACGCAGCTCGCCAACACGCTGCTGCTCAGGAGGTTGTTGCCTCTGCATCTCAGTACAACCCCAGTTTCACTTATGGATATCAGCCAGGTGGTCATTGGTACTAGACCAACTTAGGACAAAAGCTTAAGCTTGCGGAAGTACGTATTTCTCACCGACTTTACATTCATGTTCACACACTAGTCGTCGGTGCTCATACTCTTTCATTGTATTATCCATGCTAGTTTAAATTACTTTTTCTAGCTTTCTTCTTGTGTGTTTGTTAAACCTTAAGAAAAACAAAAAAAAATTATTTAGTTTAATTTCCATGCTTGTAGTAGAAATTAAAATGAAAACCCAAAAAGATTTCTAGTTCTTCTTCTTACTTGTTGGGAGCTTTCCCATGTAAATAGTTTTCTTTTCTTTCCTTTCCTTTGGGGGTCGAGAAGACTATATTGAAAATGCTTAGTGGCTCTTATATGCATAATTGTTTATTTAACTTAGAGCCCATATTACCATGTCTTCTCTCTAGAGTTGAATGCTTGCAGATTCCAGCTTAGTCTAATGCACGTGCACTCTTATTATGATGGACTTATTGGGATGAGAAAAGCTGGTATGAACTCGACCTCTCTTGTTTTTGTAAATATGATGATTCATCATTTCTGATTCAGCTATTATGAAGTAAACATATTTGCAATGACATTTAGAGATTATAGTTGCTTGTGTCATGCTTGATTAGCTATGAGTTATAATGGTTTACCTTGCGTGCCAACATGCTATTAGAATGATTATGATGTGATATGATGGGATGGTATCCTCCTTCGAATGAATTGAGTGACTCGACTTGGCACATGTTCACGCATGTAGTTGAATCAAATCAACATAGCCTTCTCGATATTTATGTTCATGGTGGATTATATCCTACTCATGCTTGTATTCGGTGTAAATTAATTTTAATGCATGTTTATGACTGTTGTCGCTCTCTCAGTTGGTCGCTTCCCAGTCTTTTGCTAGCCTTCACCTGTACTAAGCGGGAATACTGCTTGTGCATCCAAACTCCTTAAACCCCAAAGTTGTTCCATATGAGTCCACCATACCTACCTATATGCGGTATCTACCTGCCGTTCCAAGTAAATTTGTATGTGCCAAACTCCAAAACTTCAAATGAAATTCTGTTTTGTATACTCGAGTAGCTCATGTTACAACTAGGGCTGCCTATATCTTCCATGCTAGGTAGGTTATTCTCACGAGGAGTGGACTCCACTCCTCATTCACGAGAAAGGGCCGGTAACCGGGATGCCCAGTACCATGATCCAAAAAGATCAAAGCAAATAAAAATAATTAAACAAAACTCCCCCAGGGCTGTTGTATGTTGGAGGCACTCGTTGTTTCGAGCAAGCCATGGATTGATGCTTGTTGGTGGTTGGGGGAGTATAAACCTTTACCATTCTGTTTGGGAACTGCCTATAATGCATGTAGTATGGAAGATACAGCCATCTCATAGTTGTTGCGTTGACAGCAAAAGTATGCCGCTCAAAATGTTATTCGATCTCTATTTTAAAATCGAGCTCTGGCACCTCTACAAATCCATGCTTCCCTCTGCGAAGGGCCTATCTATTTACTTTTATGTTGAGTCATCACCCTTCTTATTAAAAAGCACCCGCTGGAGAGCACACTATCATTTGCATTCATTACTATTGGTTTATATTGGGTATGACTTGACTAGATCTCTTTTACCATGAATTACAATGTTTAGTCAGTCCTTGATCTTTAAAGGTGCTCTGCATTTATGTTTTGCGGTCTCGGAAAGGGCTAGCGAGATGCCATTTTGTTATATCATGTTATGATTATTTTGAGAAAGTGTTCTCATCCGAGTTTTATTATTATGGCTCGCTAGCCGATTATGCTATTGGTATGAGTAATTGCGAGACATATGTGTTATCGTGAGTATGGTTAGTTCATAATATTTGCTGAAACTTGAATGCTGGCTTTTCATGTTACAACAACAAGAGCAAACAGAGTTTGTAAAAGTTTTTCTTTATCACTTTCAGTTTATCAACTGGATTGCTTGAGGACAAGCAAAGGTTTAAGCTTTGGGGAGTTGATACGTCTCCAACATATCTACTTTTCCAAACACTTTTGCCCTTGTTTTGGACTCTAACTTGCATGATTTGAATGAAACTAACCTGGACTGACACTGTTTTCAGCAGAACTGCCATGATGTTGTTTTATGTGTAGAAAAGAAAAGTTCCTGGAATGTCCTGGAAATCCATGGAGGCACTTTTTGGAATTAATAAGAATTTTTGGCGAAAGAATCAAGACTAGGGGGCCCACGGGCTGTCCACGAGACAGGGGGGCGCCCCCCCCCCCTAGGGCGCGCCCTCCTATCTCGTGGGCCCCCTGGACCTCCACCAACCTCAACTCCAACTCCATATATTCACGTTCGGGGAGAAAAAAATCAGAGAGAAAGTTTCATCGTGTTTTACGACACGGAGCCGCCGCCAAGCCCTAATCTCTCTCGGGAGGGCTGATCTGGAGTCCGTTCGGGGCTCCGGAGAGGGGGATTTGTCGCCGTCGTCATCATCAACCATCCTCCATCACCAATTTCATGATGCTCATCGCTGTGCGTGAGTAATTCCATCGTAGGCTTGCTGGACGGTGATGGGTTGGATGAGATTTACTATGTAATCAAATTAGTTTTGTTAGGGTTTGATCCCTAGTATCCACTATGTTCTGAGATTGATGTTGCTATGACTTTGCTATGCTTAATGCTTGTCACTAGGGCCCGAGTGCCATGATTTCAGATCTGAACCTATTATGTTTTCATGAATATATGTGTGTTCTTGATCCTATCTTGCAAGTCTATAGTCACCTATTATGTGTTATGATCCGATAACCCCGAAGTGACAATAATCGGGATACTTCTCGTTGATGACCATAGTTTGAGGAGTTCATGTATTCACTATGTGCTAATGCTTTGTTCCGGTTCTCTATTAAAAGGAGGCCTTAATATCCCTTAGTTTCTGCTAGGACCCCGCTGCCACGGGAGGGTAGGACAAAAGATGTCATGCAAGTTCTTTTCCATAAGCATGTATGACTATTTACGGAATACATGCCTACATTACATTGATGAATTGGAGCTAGTTCTGTGTCACCCTATGTTATAACTATTACATGAGGAATCGCATCCGGCATAATTATCCATCACTGATCCATTCCCTACGAGCTTTTCATATATTTTTCTTCGCTTATTTTGCTTTTCCGTTGCTACTGTTACAATCACTACAAAAACTCAAAAACAATTATCTTTACTTTTGCCACCGTTACCTTTATTATCATACCACTTTTGCTACTAATTACTTTGCTGCAGATACTAAGTTATCCAGGTGTGGTTGAATTGACAACTCAACTACTAATACTTAAGAATATTCTTTGTCTCCCCTTGTGTCGAATCAATAAATTTGGGTTGAATACATTACCCTCGAAAGGTGTTGCGATCCCCTACACTTGTGGGTTATCACCGGCTACTAGGAGTCGGCCCTTGTTGAGTGGGCTTGCAGAGCCTTGCCGCCTTCAAGCAACCGGTTGGTGGGACAGCCGGCCAGGAGAAGGCGGCCCTGCATCTTGGATGTTGGAGGGCGCAGTCGGTCCGATATTTTTTGAAGAGCCAGGGGGAGTTGGGTAGGCTACCCGTGGTCATTTACTCCGACAGTAGTCCCCGAAGCTGGCCGGGCTTCGTGGCTGAAAGGGGGACGAGAAGCTGAGGCAGCTTCCTATCTTGAACAGCCGGCAGCTAGGAGCCAGCCTCGATCAGACGCGACGTCTGGAAAGATTTGGAGTCCGAAGGTGGGAACTAGCTGACGCATGCACCAGGCGGCGGGTCGGCCGCCTGCCATCCGCGTGCCACGTTGCACCCTTCGGCTGGTTTAGCCTGGCAGCCCACACGCATGATGAGACGTTGTTGCAGGCCTGGGCCCGCCACCACCGTGCCTCAGCCCACGCGTGGATCCTCTGTGGCCGAGGTGGACGGCTTTTAAGGCGCAATAATCGTGGGTCGTGGGGGAGTGGGCGTAGTAAATCCGACGCCCCCCACGTCCCACCCCCTTGGCTTCGTCGCATCGTGCCAATAAGTAGGGGAGGTGGGGGAGCGGCAGACGCACGCGCGCTTGCCTCCCACTCCGCCATTCTCCTCTTTTTCGTCTTCTCTCCGCCGCTGCTGCCGTTCTGCTTCTCCAGCGACCTTGCAGCGCCGCAGCCTCGCAGTTGCAAGGGTGTGCTTCCGCCGTTTCTGCGCCTTCTCCGTCGGGCTCTCGCCGCCATGGCGCGCACCGGGGCTTGGGATGGCTCCAACGTGCACGAGGACCACATCGACTTCCTCGGCAAGACACAACGGCTGCCCGGCGAGGACTATGTAAAGGTACGCCTTGTGCCGGAGCGGGAGATCTCACCGGCGCCGGAGGAGGGCGAGCAGGTCATCTTCCGCTCGCACTGCCTGCGCGACTTCGGCCTTCCGGCAAGCGGCTGATACGTCCATTTTGCATCATGCTTTTATATCAATATTTATTGCATTATGGGCTGTATTACACATTATATCTCAATACTTATGGCTATTCTCTCTTATTTTACAAGGTTTACCATGAAGAGGGGGAATGCCGGTAGCTGGAATTCTGGCTGAAAAAGGAGCAAATATTGGAAACCTATTCTACATAGCTCCAAAAATCATGAAACTCCACAAAAGTCAATATTGGAATTAATAAGAATTATTGAGCGAAGAAAACACCAGAGGGGGCCCACACCCTGGCCAGGAGGGTGGGCGCACGCCCACCCCTACTGGGCGCGCCCCCTATCTCCTGGGCCCTCTGATGGCCCTCCGATGCCCATCTTCTGCTATATGGAGGATTTTACCCTGGAAAAAATCAGAGGCAAGCTTACGGGATGAAACTCCACCGCCACGAGGCGGAACCTTGGTGAAACCAATCTAGGGCTCCAGCAAAGATGTTCTGCCGGGGAAACTTCCCTCTGGGAGGGGGAAATCATCACCATCGTCATCACCAACGATCCTCTCATCGGGAGGGGATCAATCTCCATCAACATCTTCACCAGCACCATCTCCTCTCAAACCCTAGTTCATCTCTTGTATCCAATCTTGTATCAAACCACAAATTGGTACTTGTGGGTTGCTAGTAGTGTTGATTACTCCTTGTAGTTGATGCTAATTGGTTTACTTGGTGGAAGATCATATGTTCAGATCCTTAATGCATATTATTACTCCTCTGATTATGAACATTAATATGCTTTGTGAGTAGTTACGTTTGTTCCTGAGGACATGGGTGAAGTCTTGCTATTAGTAGTCATGTGAATTTGGTATTCGTTCGATATTTTGATGAGATGTATGTTGTCTTTCCTCTAGTGGTGTTATGTGAACGTCGACTACATGACACTTCACCATTATTTGGGCCTAGAGGAAGGCATTGGAAGTAATAAGTAGATGATGGGTTGCTGGAGTGACAGACGCTTAAACCCTAGTTTATGCGTTGCTTCATTAGGGGCTGATTTGGATCCATATGTTTAATGTTGTGGTTAGGTTTACCTTAATACTTCTTTTGTAGTTGCGGATGCTTGCAATAGGGGTTAATCATAAGTGGTATGCTTGTCCAAGTAAGGGCAGTACCCAAGCACCGGTCCACCCACATATCAAATTATCAAAGTACCGAACGCGAATCGTATGAGCGTGATGAAAACTAGCTTGACGAGAATTCCCATGTGTCCTCGGGAGCTCTTTTCTCATTATAAGAAATTGTCCAGGCTTATCCTTTGCTACAAAAAGGATTGGGCCACCTTGCTGCACTTTATTTACTTTCATTGTTTGTTACTCGTTACAATTTATCTTATCACAAAACTATCTGTTATCTACAATTTCAGTGCTTGCAGAGAAAACCTTACTGAAAACCGCTTGTCATTTCCTTCTGCTCCTCGTTGGGTTCGACACTCTTACTTATTGAAAGGACTATGATAGATCCCCTATACTTGTGGGTCATCAAGACTCTTTTCTGGCGCCGTTGCCGGGGAGTGAAGCGCCTTTGGTGAGTGGAACTTGGTAAGGAAACATTTATATAGTGTGCTGAAATTTTCTGTCACTTGTTACTATGGAAACTAATCCTTTGAGGGGCTTGTTCGGGGTATCTTCACCCCGACCAGAAGAGCAAAGAGTTGCTCCTCAACCTACTGAACCTACTGGAAATATTTACTTTGAGATTCATTCGGGTATGATAGAGAAACCGCTAGCTAATCCCTTTGCAGGAGACGGAACATTGCATCCCGATTTACACCTTATCTTTGTGGATGAAGTTTGTGGATTATTTAAGCTTGCAGGTATTCCCGATGATGTTGTCAAAAAGAAGGTCTTCCCTTTATCTTTGAAGGTAGATGCATTGACATGGTATAGGGTATGTGATGATACGGGATCTTGGAATTATAAATGATTAAAGTTGGAATTTCACCAGAAGTTCTATCCTATGCATCTTGTCCATCGTGATCGTAATTACATATATAATTTCTGGCCTTGCGAAGGAGAAAGCATCGCTCAAGCTTGGGGGAGGCTTAAGTCAATGTTATATTCATGCCCCAATCATGAGCTCTCCAGAGAAATGATTATTCAAAAAATTTATGCTCGGCTTTCTCCCAATGATCGCAACATGCTCGATACTTCCTGTGTTGGTTCTTATATGATGAAGACTATTGAATTCAAATGGGACTTATTGGAAAGAATTAAACGCAACTCTGAAGATTGGGGTTCCGATGATGGTAAGGAGTTAGGTATAACACCTAAGTTTGATTGTGTTAAATCTTTTATGGATATCGATGTTTTTCGTGGACTTAGCGCTAAGTATGGACTTGACTCTGAGATAGTAGCTACCTTTTGTGAATCTTTTGCTACTCATGTTGATCTCCCTAAGGAGAAGTGGTTTAAATATAATCCTCCCATTGAAGTAAAAGTAGTTGCACCTATTACAGTTGAAGAAAAGACTGTCACTTATAGTGATCCTATTGTTCCTACTACTTATGTTGAGAAACCTCCTTTTCCTGTTAGGATAAAGGATCATGCTAAAACTTCAACTGTTGTTCATAAGAGTAATACTAGGACTTATACACCTCCTGAGCAAATCAAAGTTGAACCTAGTATTGCTATGGTTAAAGATCTCTTGGATGATGATTTAAATGGGCATGTTATTTATTTCTATGGTGAGACTGCTAATATTGTTAGACCAGATGCTAAGATACATAGACCTGTTGTAGGCATGCCTGTTATTTCTGTTAAAATAGGAGATCATTGTTATCATGAATTATGTGATATGGGTGCTAGTGCTAGTGCAATACCCTATGACTTATATAAAGAAATTATGCATGATATTGCACCCGTTGAATTGGAAGGTATTGATGTTACTATCAAGCTTGCCAATAGAGATACTATTTCACCAGTTGGGATTGTTAGAGATGTTGAAGTCTTGTGTGGGAAGGTTAAATACCCTGCTGATTTTCTTGTTCTTAGTTCCCCACAAGATGATTTTTGTCCCATTATTTTTGGTAGACCCTTCTTGAATACTGTTAATGCTAGATTGATGTGAAAAGGATACTGTTGACAATTGCTTAGGGGATATGTCTCATGAGTTTAATTTTGCTAAGTTTCGTAGACAACCTCGTGATAAAGAATCACCTAGTAAGGATGAGATTATTGCTCTTGCTTCTATTGACGTGCCTCCTACTGATCCGTTAGAACAATATTTGCTAGACCATGAAAACGATATGTTTATGAATGAAAGAAGGGAAATAGATGAAGTGTTCCTTCAACAGGAACCTATTCTGAAACACAACCTTCCCGTTGAAATTCTAGGGGATCCCCCTCCACCCAAGGGTGATCCCGTCTTTGAACTCAAACCATTACCTGCTAATCTTAAGTATGCTTATCTTGATGAAAAGGAAATATATCCTATTGTTATTAGTGCTAACCTTTCAGAGCAAGAAGAAGAAAGATTATTGAAAACTCTGAAGAAGCACCGTGCTGCTATCGGATATACTCTGGATGATCTCAAGGGCATTATTCCCACGCTATGCCAACACAAAATTAAATTGGAGGAAGGTGCCAAACCAGTTAGAGATCCTCAACAACGATTGAATCCTAAGATGAAAGAAGTGGTAAGAAAGGAGATACTAAAGCTCCTTGAGGCAGGTATAATTTATCCCATTGCTGATAGTGATTGGGTAAGCCCTGTCCATTGTGTTCCTAAAAAGGGAGGTATTACTGTCGTTCCTAACGATAAAGATGAATTGATCCCGCAAAGAATTATTACAGGTTATAGGATGGTAATTGATTTCCGTAAATTAAATAAAGCTACTAAGAAAGATCATTACCCTTTACCTTTTATTGATCAAATGCTAGAAAGACTATCCAACATATTTCTGCTTTCTAGATGGTTATTCTGGTTTCTCTCAAATACCTGTGTCAGCGAAGGATCAATCAAAAACTACTTTTACTTGCCCTTTCGGTACTTTTGCTTATAGACGTATGCCTTTTGGTTTATGTAATGCACCTGCTACCTTTCAAAGATGCATGATGGCTATATTCTCTGACTTTTGTGAAAAGATTTGTGAGGTATTCATGGATGATTTCTCCGTTTATGGATCCTCCTTTGATGATTGCTTGAGCAACCTTGATCGAGTTTTGCAGAGATGTGAAGACACTAGTCTCGTCTTGAATTGGGAAAAGTGCCACTTTATGGTTAATGAAGGCATTGTCTTGGGGCATAAGATTTCTGAGAAAGTTATTGAAGTTGATAAAGCTAAAGTTGATGCTATTGAAAAGATGCCATGTCCCAAGGACATAAAAGGTATAAGAAGTTTCCTTGGTCATGCCGGTTTTTGTAGGAGGTTCATTAAGGACTTTTCTAAAATCTCTAGGCCTCTGACTAATTTATTGCAAAAAGATATTCCTTTTGTCTTTGATGATTATTGTATAGAAGCATTTGAAATACTTAAGAAAGCTTTGATCACTGCACCTATTGTTCAGCCACCTGATTGGAATTTACCCTTTGAAATTATGTGTGATGCTAGTGATTATGATGTAGGTTCTGTTCTAGGGCAAAGAGTTGATAAGAAATTGAATGGTATCCAATATGCTAGTAAAACTCTTGATACTGCCTAGAGAAATTATGCTACTACTGAAAAAGAGTTCTTAGCAGTTGTGTTTGCATGTGATAAGTTCAGACCTTATATTGTTGATTCTAAAGTTACTATTCACACTGATCATGCTGCTATTAAATACCTTATGGAAAAGAAAGATGCTAAGCCTAGACTTATTAGATGGGTTCTCTTGCTACAAGAATTTGATTTGCATATTATTGATAGAAAAGGGAGTTGAGAACCCCATTGCAGACAACTTGTCTAGGTTAGAGAATGTTCTTGATGACCCACTGCCTATTGATGATAGCCTTCCTGATGAACAATTAGCGGCCGTTAATGCTTCTCGTACTGCTCCTTGGTATGCTGATTATGCTAATTACATTGTTGCTAAATTTGTACCACCTAGTTTCACATACCAGCAAAAGAAAAAGTTCTTTTATGATTTAAGACATTACTTCTGGGATGACCCACACCATTATAAAGGAGTAGATGGTGTTATTAGACGTTGTGTACCTGAGCATGAATGGGAACAGATCCTACGCAGGTGTCACTCTGAATCATATGGAGGACACCACGCTGGAGATAGAACTGCACATAAGGTATTGCAATCCGGTTTTTATTGGCCTACTCTCTTCAAAGATGCTCGTAAGTTTGTCTTATCTTGCGATGAATGTCAAAGAATTGGTAATATTAGTAGACGTCAAGAAATGCCTATGAATTATTCTCTTGTTATTAAACCGTCTGATGTTTGGAGCTTTGGTTATATGAGACCTTTTCCTGCCTCTAATGGTTATACACATATTTTAGTTGTTGTTGATTACGTTACTAAGTGGGTAGAAGTTATTCCAACTAGTAGTGCTGATCATAACACCGCTATTAAGATGCTTAAAGAAGTTATTTTTCCGAGGTTTGGAGTCCCTAGATATCTTATGACTGATGGTGGTTCACATTTTATTCATGGTGCTTTCCGTAAGATGCTTGCTAAGTATGATGTCAATCATAGAATCGCATCTCATTATCACCCACAGTCTAGTGGTCAAGTAGAGTTGAGCAATAGAGGGCTCAAATTAATTTGGCAAAAGACTGACAATAGATCTAGAAAGAATTGGTCCAAAAAACTTGATGATGCATTATGGGCCTATAGAAGTGCATAAAAAATCCTATGGGTATGTCTACGTATAAGATAGTTTATGGAAAAGCATGTCACTTACCTCTTGAACTTGAACATAAAGCATATTGGGCTATTAAAGAGCTCAACTATGACTTCAAACTTGCTGGTGAGAAGAGGTTATTTGATATCAGCTCACTTGATGAATGGAGAACCCAAGCCTATGAGAATGCCAAGCTATTCAAAGAAAAAGTCAAATGCTAGCATGACAAAAAGATACAAAAGTGTGAGTTTAACGTAGGTGATTATGTGTTATTATTGAACTCTTGTTTAAGATTTTTTGCAGGAAAACTTCTCTCTAAATGGGAAGGTCCTTACGTTATCGAGGAGGTCTATCGTTCTGGTGCCATAAAAAACAACAACTTCGAAGGCACAAGTCCGAGGGTGGTGAACGGTCAAAGAATTAAACATTATATCTCAGGTAATCCTATGAATGTTGAAACTAATATTGTTGAGACCGTAACCCCGGAGGAATACATAAGGGACACTTTCTAGGATGCTTCAGACTCCGAAAAGGAACAGGTATGTGGTACGGTAAGTAAACCGACTCCAAACCAATTCTAATGACAATTTTTATTTGTTTTGTAATATTTAAGAGTTTTGGAAAGAAAGAAGTAGTCTGGGGAGGACACGAGGCCTCCACGAGGGTGGAGGGCGCGCCCCCTGTCTTGTGGCCACCTCGTGTGCCTCCTGGACTCCGTTTTTTTGCATGTTACGCATTTTGGTCGGTAAAAAATCATTATATAATCTCCCGAAGGCTTTGACCACCATATCACGCAAATATCCTCTATTTTTGTTTTGAGTTGTTCCTATTGCAGATTAAGAGCAAGATTCTTCTCAAGAGTCAGTCGGGGAGAGTCGGGTGTCTCACCCGACACCAGGTCCAGGAGCAAATAGCGATGCTTATCACTTTGGACCATCAACGGAGGATGAGATGGAGGCCGACTTGAAAAGGATAGATGCCGTGGAGGAAGATCAAGAAGTTACTTCTCGCTTCCAAGCAAGATTCATGATGGGGGAACTACATAGCTCGGTCCTCCCAAATTCGGTCATCCCTTCCAATGTTAAATTTCTTTCTTATGAAAATATGAAAAAGAGCGTCACTTGTTCTCCAGAAGTTATGCAACGTCCTTGGGTAAAGGGAGATTTAGCCGTTACGGGCAAGCTCCGCAAAGAAATTATGGACCTCAAACAACAAGTCAATAAGCTCAAGGAGGTGATCGTATCCTGAGGGGCATCATCTCCAAGAAGATCACATCACCAACTATGAAGAAGGAGACATAATCACATGGGTATGGGCACTCCCCTTGGCAACTGCCAAGCTTGGGGGAGGTGCCCCAGTATCGTATCACCATCACACTCCTACCTTTACCGTTTTATTTAGTTCGATCCTTTTGGTAGTATCTTGATCTAGTAGATTGAAGTTTTAGTATCAAGTAGTTTTTGAGTTTTGCCTTGTGATTTCTTTAGGTAATCGAGTCCGTGAGCTATCTATAATAAAGAGTAGTGTTGAGTCAAGGGCTTTGCTATCTTGCCATGATCTTGAGAAAGTAGAAAGAAAAAACAGAATAAAAGAGTTCATATTGATCTTATGGATAGTAATGACTTCACACATAAAAAGTATGAGGCATAAAGGTTCTTCAGAGTTGACAAATGTAGTTTTGGTCATAGTTGCAATTAATAGGAAGTAATAAGGAAAGAGAGGTTTTCACATACAAATATAATATCTTGGACATCTTTTATGATTGTGAGCACTCATTAAGTATGACATGCTAAAAGAGTTGATGTTGGACAAGGAAGACAACGTAATGGTTTATGTCTTCTCACATCTCAGTTAAAGTATATTGTCATTGATCTTCCCAACATGTTGAGCTTGCCTTTCCCCCTCATGCTAGCCAAATTCCTTGCACCAAGTAGAGATACTACTTGTGCTTCCAAATATCCTTAAACCCAGTTTTTGCCATGAGAGTCCACCATACCTACCTATGGATTGAGTAAGATCCTTCAAGTAAGTTGTCATATTGCAGGCAATAAAAATTGCTCTCTAAATATGTATGACTTATTAGTGCAGAGAAAATAAGCTTTATACGATCTTGTTATGGAAGCAATAAAAGCGACGGACTGCATAATAAAGGTCCATATACAAGTGGCAATATAAAGTGACATTCTTTTGCATTAAGATTTTGTGCATCCAACCCTAAAAGCACATGACAACCTCTGCTTCCTCTGCGAAGGGCCTATCTTTTACTTTACGTTTTTACTTTATGCTTGAGTCAAGGTGATCTTCACCTTTCCCTTTTTCATTTTATCCTTTGGCAAGCTCCTTGTGTTTGAAAGATCTTGATATATATATCCAATTGGATGTAAGTTAGCATGAATTATTATTGTTGACATCACCCAAAGGTGAATGCATTGGGAGGCAACACAATAAGCCCCTATCTTTCTTAGTGTCCGGTTGAAACTCCATAACCACAAGTACTGCATGAGTGTTAGCAATTGTAGAAGACTATATGATAGTTGAGTATGTGGACTTGCTGAAAAGCTCTATTCTTCACTCTTTCTGATGTTATGATAAATTGCAATTGCTTCAATCACTAATATTATAGTTTGTTAGTTCCCAATGAAGTTTCTGAACCATACTTGACATTGTGAATTGATCGTTACTTGAGCATAAGAAATCATATGATAAAATCTATTTATGTTGCTGTTATAAGAATGATCATGATGCCCTCATGTCCATATTTTATTTTTATCGACACCTCTTTCTCCAAACATTAGGACATATTTTTCGATTTCGGCTTCCGCTTGAGGACAAGCGAGGTCTAAGCTTGGGGGAGTTGATACGTCCATTTTGCATCATGCTTTTATATCAATATTTATTGCATTATGGGATGTTATTACACATTATATCTCAATACTTATGGCCATTCTCTCTTATTTTACAAGGTTTACCATGAAGAGGGGGAATGCCGGCAGCTGGAATTCTGGCTGGCAAAGGAGCAAATATTGGAAACCTATTCTGCATAGCTCCAAAAATCCTGAAACTCCACGGAAGACAGTTTTGGAATTAATAAGAATTATTGAGCAAAGAAAACACCAGAGGGTCATCAGCGGCTTTCTTTGTTCCTTCCTCGACTTCTACAATCTCCAGCCGCACCACCTCACCCCGAACACGGTGGTGCTGCTATCCGCCTTCGTCACTTTGTGCGAAGGCTTCCTCGGCGTCCTCCCCACCATTGAGCTATGGGGGGAGTTCTTCTACTCCAAGCTCGGCACAGTCGTCAAGAGCGTGCCGGCTCAGTGCGGCGCCTTCGTCGCGGTGCGGAGGCCGGCGGCCGACAACCCCTTCCCGCCTATGGCGCTGATCCAGTCGGTGAAGATGTGTCAACAGTCCTACTTCTACGTGAAGAGCATCTTCTCGTAGGGTGACTTGGTCAACTTGCCGGCTTATGTAGCCGGCCCGTCGACTGGGAGGCGGCCCAACTAGTCCTATCTGGCCGGGTCGCTGTCGCCTTCTGGAGCCGCTGTCGTCGCGAGGCACTGGGTGTTGATCAGGTCGGAGGGCCTGACTGGGCCCGACTTGCTCACCGCCTTCGTGGTGCGCTGGGTGCTCCCGCTCCAGGGCCGGCCTCACCTGATCTGTCAGATGAGATGGCACCTCGACCCCAACTGGCTATGCACCAAGGAGATGCCTCACGACAAGGTAGCTCATATGGTGAATTACCTTGCCAACTGCAAGCTCACGGAGGAGTGGCAGTTCGGCAAGGAGCCGTATTCACGTGCCAACCCCCCCCCCCCCCGCCTATGGTGAGTTTTCCTTCTCTTCTCTTTTCCTTCTGTTACCAAGTTATTCTTGGCCTACTTAACCGATCAGCGTATCTCAACAGAGCCCCCTCCTCCAGCCGGCGGCCGGCGCCGCGGCGCTAAAGTGTGAATATCTCCCCGACCGGACAGAGAGCGACGTGGACGACCCCGACTTGGGGGCGGCCACCTTGGACGACGACGTCGTGGAAGGAGGGCGGCGAAGCAGGCGTCTCTGGGCTCGGAGCCGGCCTCGGAGATTGGTCGGATGACGATGAGGGGGAAATCGCCCTGCGCCGTCAGCCAGCGTCTCACAAGCCGGGCGGGAGCCAAGGCACCACGCCGAAGCGACGGGCCACGTCGAACCTGTTCGGCAGCCGGCCAAAGAAGCCCAAGGGCTCGGCTGCGGCGACCAAGCGGGACGAAGCGGCCGCGAAAGCCACCCGCTTCCGCAAGGTGGTGAAGGAGCCGCAGACGGTTTCTGCGTAAGTTCCAACTCCCTCACGTGTTCTTTGTTTCTTCTTGTTATTTTTCTTCTGATTTTTCTTTGTCTTGCTCTAGAGACAGAGCTCTGCTCTCCCTAGAGCGGACCGCCGCCGCCTCCGTGGTTGGGGCGGCAAGCGTCTCCACCAGCACCCACCGCATGGACCCTCGTGCCGAGCTTCAGGCAGCGACAGAGCAGAACGCGCATGAGGAGCGGGAGGCAGAGCAGCAGAAGGCGGCTGCCACCAAGGCGGCGCAGGAGGCGGCAGAGGAGACGACGAGGGCGCAGGCCGACACGGCGGCCAAGGCACAGGCGGATGCCGCGGCTGCGGCGCAGGCGCAAGAGGCTATGCACAATCAGCCTTCGCAGCTCGTGATCCCCCTCCGCTCCGTGGCGCCCGAATCCCGGTGGTGCCGCCTGAGGGAGCCGGTGGCTACCAGTCGGCGATGGAGAGGGAGGAGGGCGATGTCGTCGCCCCAGAGAAGGAGGCGGCTCCGACAGTGCCGACTGGGGCGGACAAAGGCAGCCAGCCCAGCGTGCCGCCTGTGCCGCCGGCTGGAGGAGAGCCGGCTGTGAGGGC
Source organism: Triticum aestivum (assembly GCF_018294505.1). Lineage (NCBI taxonomy): Eukaryota > Viridiplantae > Streptophyta > Magnoliopsida > Poales > Poaceae > Triticum > Triticum aestivum. Next base: position 427,983,443 of record NC_057798.1, on the reverse strand, counting down.
GGACATTGTGGTCCAGCCCTCGGCGTGCCAGCGCGCGGGGTAGGCGACCTCGGCGCCGAACCAACAGAAGGCCACGGGCTCGAGCTCATCGGCCCAGGATCTAGAGACGGCGAGCGTCAGCTCGCCGGGGTGGACGTCGGGTGGCAGGATGGCCATGCTGAACGCGGCGGTGCAAGATGTCCGGAACCAGCTTCAGTCCCAGGCCGCCGTGCTGAAGAAGTGCAACCAAGAGTTCCTGACGACCCGGTCAGCCACCCGGGTAAGCTTCTCGCTTTTTTGTTTCTTGCTCTTGAATTCTTTCGTGGGGGCGCGCCAGCGCACCCACTGGGTGTAGTCCTCGAGTTACGAGTTGGCTGCTGAGCAGGCGGCTTGGAACTTCTTCGCAGGCTTCAGGTGCTAACTTGTTTTTGTTTGTTTTCCCATCCCTTTTTGTAGGACTATCACGACCTCCGTGCGGCCGCTTTCAACTCCCACGCGCGGGAGTTGACTCAGAAGACTGCTGACTTGTCCAAGAGCCGGAGCAAGTGCTCCATCCTCTGTCTCTCGTGGGGGCACGTCAGCGCACCCACTGGGTGTAGTCCCCGAGATTCGGGGCGACTGCTGAGCAGTCGGGCTAGATCTTTCCTGGCAACTTCTTTCTTATTGTTTTTTCTTCTTTGCCGTTTCTGCAGAGGCCAACACCGACCTGCGACGACAACTGGGCGAGGCCCAGACCGCCCTGCGCGCCAAGGGAGGTTGAGTGCAACGCCTTGGTTCAGGAGCGTGACTGCCTGACCAAGAAGTTGGCTGACCAGGAGGAGAGCCACAAGGCGGCCCTGAAGGCAGTGAAGTACAACGAGGCTGCCCTCCAAGCCGAATATGAGGTCGAGGCAGCAAACTAGGCCAAGTCGAGGCAGGCGCTGAGTGAGGGCTACGGCCAAATCGAAGACCTGGTTGACGGTAACCCGCCTTCCTCTTCGTCCATTTCTTGCCGCCTTCTGCCTGGTCCGACTTCTGACTTTGTGTCTTTTCTTTTTTCCTTTCTATTTTGCACAGAGTACTTCCCCGGCTATTCTGTTGCCGCCAGCCAGGTCATCTAAGCCCATCGCAACGCGCAGAGGCAGGTTGGCACTGAGATTGCGCCGGATGCTCGCCGGACGCTCGAGGAGTAGCTCCTAGCCATCCAAGCCCGTCTCCAGCCAGCTCATCGCATGCTCCGCCGCCTTGAGCGCATTGGAGCCCAAGTGTTGTCCGCCCTCTGGCCCGGCGAAGTGATTCCCCGCACCCCCAGTCGGACTGCCGACTGGCTGGAGGTGGCGGTTGGTCGCTTCGAGGCCTCGAAGGCTTCTGCATCTCGGGCAGGTGCCAAGCGGGCACTGGAGTTCGTCCGAGATTGGTATCCTGGGCTGAACTTGGCCCAGCTGGCCACGTGGAGGCAAGAGGCCAACGAGGAGCTTGAGCCGGTGCGGGCGGCCATCAACCAGCGAGCCTCAGCGATTGCCGAGTACACCGACACCAGCGCCTTTGTCCCCGAGGTGAACGACGACGATGTTGCTCTGCCGGAGGACTGGTTCGGGCTAAACCCGACAGATGGTGAAGATTCGGCGGAGGAGATTGACTCCAGCGACGAGGGCGAGGAACAGGAGGACGAGGATGGTGGAGATGTTGCGCCGGATGGTGGAGCAGCCAACCAGCCTCAACTTGACCGTGCCTCCAGTAATGAGGCCCGCGCAAGCACGCTGCCTGCCGCTGTTGACGATCAAGCCGAGACTCACCAGTCGGCCACTCCTCCAGCCAGCACTGCCGCCTCCACGAACCTGCCCAACTCGCCCGTTGCGCCCTTGGCCAGAGCTGCCATCTTTATCTTTGCTTTCCTGTTTGTTTACTTTTTGAACAATATTTGTTAAATTCGCGTAGTTCCACCCACTTGGGGTGTATTCAGACTAAGTTGGATGCCGGCCCTTCGAAGGCCTTTTTGTGTAAATATAATCTTGTGTGCTTTCGACTTCCAACTGTGCTTGCTTTTCATCTTTTTCGGCTGTTTCCTTTGCCGCCCTCCCTTGGTCGCCGCCTTCCCAGCCGGACAGCTGCTCTGCAGACTCTGGCTGGGAAAGTTCTTGGCCGTGTAGGAGGGCAAGTACTTTAGCTTTCTTAGATTGTAGCAAGGTGAGTGGGAAGCCGGCCAGCCGGCTGCTTAACAGTCGGTTGGCAGGGTGGGGAGCCGGCTTGTGTTTATCTAAGCCCGTTGATCCTTAGCCATTTTTCATGTGGTCATCTTTTCCTGCCTTTAGCTCTTGCCAGTCGGACAGTCAATTATGTGAGCTGCGACTTTTGGCAAGAGAGGGCTTAGATGCCGGCACACTACTTATCTGACTGCAGGCGGAACTTAGCATAATTCAAGGTGGCAAGTCCCCGGGCCGACTGGTCGAACCCGGTGCTGGACAGAAAAACAAATGTAATAACACATTCATGGGCATGATACTCATCATATAGGTAAAATAGGGTAGTCCCCAAGTTCTCCTCGGGTGTCTTGTACTTAATACAAAAGGTAGCGTGATACATACTGCATTTAACTGTAAAATCTTTGGAGGAGATTGGCGTTCCATGGTCATTCCGACTCCTTGCCGGAATCGTCTCTCTTGCGCGCCTTGGGCTTCTGTGCATCGATCAGGTAGTAGGACTCATTGCCCAAGGCCTTGTCGATGACGAAGGGGCCTTCCCAAGGGGCCGAGAGCTTGTGATGGTCGACTGTTCGCTGGATTAGCCAGAGCACAAGATCGCCCTCTTGGAAGGATCTTGGCTTGACCTTCCGGTTGTGGTAACGACGCAAACCCTGCTAGTAGATGGCGGACCGGCTGAGTGCTAACAGCCGGCCCTCTTCCAGCAGGTCAACGCCGTCTTCTCGCGCTTCCTTGGCCTCTGCTTCCGTGTACATGGTGACTCGAGGTGAGTCGAACTTGATGTCAGTTGGGATGACTGCCTCGGCACCATATACAAGGAAGAAAGGAGTGAAGCCGGTTGACTTGTTCGGGGTGGTACGCAGGCTCCAGAGGACGTCCGGCAGCTCCTCGAGCCAGCAGCCCGCCGAGCGCTCTAGAGGTACAACCAGTCGGGGCTTGATGCCGGACAAGATGAGGCCGTTTGCTCACTCGACTTGGCCGTTTAACTGCGGGTGGGCAACGGATGCTAAGTCCAGTCGGATGCCCTGTGTCGCGCAGAAACGTGCCAATGCTCCTTTGTCAAAATTCATGTCGTTGTCGATGATGATGTTGTGTGGTAAGCCGTACCGGGTGGTGATGTGTGTGATGAATGTCATAGCAGTAGGCCCATTCAGCTTCTCGATTGGCTTCACTTCAATCCACTTGGTGAACTTGTCCACAACGACAAGCAGATGTGTCATGCCGCCGCATGCCGTCTTGAATGGGCCCACCATGTCCAGCCCCTAGACAGTGAAGGGCCAGGTGAGAGGGATGGTCTTGAGGGCAGAAGTCGGCAAATGTTGCTTGGAGCTGAAAACTTGGCACCCTTTGCAGTGTTTGACCAACTCTTTGGCATCTTCGAAAGCAGTCGGCCAGAAGAAACCATGGCGGAGAGCTTTGGCGACGAGTGATCTTGAGGCCGCGTGGTGGCCGCACTCGCCTTGGTGGATATCTTTGAGGATTGCAATGCCCTTCTCTAGCTCGATGCAGCGCTGGAAGACTCCAGTGATACTGCGCCTAATGAGTTCTATGTTCACTATTGTGTATGCTCCGGCTCGGCGTTGAACTTGTATTGCCGAGATCTCGTTAGTCGGCAGCTCTCTGTTTACCAGAAAGTTGAGGATGGGCTGGGCCCATGATGGAGCTGCGACTTCTTCTATTGCCAACACGGCTACTGCAACCAGGGCTGGAGGGTTGGGTGGTGAAGAGTTGGAGTCGGCCACCGCCTGCTGTGTCGTCGTAGTCCCTGGGCCGGGCTCGGAAGTCCCCGAGCCGGGTGCGACTACAGCAGTCCCTGAGCCGCCTGCCGAAGTCCCCGTGTTGCCTGCTGGGTTCCCCAAGTCGGATCCGACTGCCTCAGGGTCAGGCGACACAAAAATGGAATCTGATTCTGGAGACAGCTTGATAGACGGCTTGAGGAGGCGCTGGATGGAGACGCCGGTTGGTATAGCTTGCCGGGTGGAGCCGATTAGTGCCAGGGCATCTGCTTGCTCGTTGTCGGCCCGTGGCACGTGGAGAAACTCGCACCCTTCAAAATATCCGCTGAGCTACTGAACAAGGAAGCAGTAGCTCGCCATGTTTGCATCCTTGGCATCCCAGTCGTCGGATGATTGCTGGATCACCAGGTCCGAGTCGCCATAGCATAGGATCCGGCGGATGCCGAGTTCTTTGGCCAGCCGGAGCCCATGTATGAGAGCTTCATACACGGCCACGTTGTTGGAGGCGGCAAAATGGATTTGTAACGTGTATCTGAGCTTGTCGCCCTTGGGAGAGGTGAGGACGATGCCGGCTCCCAAGCCGGTGCGCATCTTGGACCCGTCAAAGTGCATCCACCAATGGGTGGAGTCGGGTGCTGGTGGCAGGTACTGGGTTTCGGCCCAGTCGACAAGGAAGTCGGCCAGTACCTGGGACTTGATGGCGGTGCGCGGCTGGTAGAAGATGGTGTAAGGAGCCAGCGCAATGGCCCACTTGGCCACCCGGCCTGATGCATCCCGGCTGCCTATGACCTCGGCCAGCGGGCCAGTGCAAACGACCATGATGGGGTGCTCTTGAAAGTAGGGCTTGAGCTTCTTGGCAGCAAAGTACACGCCATAGCACATCTTCTAGTAGTGGGGGTAATTTTGTTTTGAGGTTGACAGTACTTCGCTCAAATAATACACCGGCCTCTGGACTAGCTAAGCTCGGCCTTCTTCTAGGCGTTGAACCACGATGACGGTGCTGACCACCCGGCTGGTTGTGGCAATGTAAAGGAGCATGGGCTCTTTTCAGTCGGTGCCGCCAGGACAGGCGGCATGGTCAACATCTTTTTTAACTTGTGAAAGGCTTCATCCGCATGGTCCTTCCACTCGAAATGAGTGGATTTCCTCATAAGCTGATACAAGGGGAGTGCCTTCTCTCCCAGCCGACTGATGAAGCGGTTAAGGGAATCCAGGCACCCGGTGAAATTTTGGACATCCCGAAGCCAGGTGGGAATCTCCATCCTCTCTATGGCCTTGATCTTCACTGGGTTGCACTCAATGCAACATTCAGAGACCAGGAAGCCTAAGAGCTGGTCGGCTGGCACTCTGAACACACACTTCTCAGGGTTGAGCTTGATCTAAAATCGGCGCAAGTTGTCAAGTATTTCTTTGAGATCTTCTAGCAGGGTGCCGTGCTTCTCCGTCTTCACCACAATGTCTTCTACATAGACATGGGCATTTCTGCAGAGTTGCTTGAGGAGGCATTTCTGCATGCAACGCTGAAAAGTGGCACCAGCATTTCTCAAGCCGAATGTCATAGTCAGGTAACAGAATGGTGTGATGAAGGCGTTCTTCAGGCGGTCAGCCGGATCCAACTTGATCTGATGATATCTTGAATAGGCATCCAAGAAACTCATCAGCTCACATCTGGCTATGGATTCTATCACTTGGTCAATCCGGGGCAAAGCAAATGGATCTTTGGGGCAAGCTTTGTTGAGGCTGGTGTAGTCTATACACATGCGCCACTTCTTGTTCTTCTTAAGCACAAGGACCGGGTTAGCAAGCCATTCTGGAAAGAACATTCCATAATGAAGCCGGCCGCTAGAAGCCGGGCTATCTCTTCACCAACAATTCTTCTCTTCTCCTCTGACAGCCGGCGGAGGGGTTGCTTGACTGGTTTTGCATCTACTCGGACATGTAGCTTGTGCTCGGTGAAATCCGTTGGGACACCCGGCATGTCCTTAGGGGACCATGCAAAGATATCCCGATTCTCACGGAGGAAATCGATGAGCTCGCTTTCCTATTTGTTGTCCAGGTTTGCTCCTACAACAGCAAACCTCTCCAGGTGCTTTGGGTCTAGAGGTATCTTCTTTGTTTCCTTGGCCGGCTGGAAGGAGCCCTGAGCTTCCGACTCCTTGGTGTCGAGCGACAGGTCCGGCTGCTTGCCGGCCATGGCCACAACCCGGTCAAGGATCTTTTTCTCAGCTGCGATCACGAGGGACTCGGCCAGCCGGCAGCTGGCTGCAGCACAGGCAGAGGATTTCTTGTAGTCTCCGACTATGGTGATGACGCCTTTGGAGCTCGGCATCTTCATCTTGAGGTATGCATAGTGGGGCACAGCCATGAACTTGGCCAGGGCAGGTCGGCCAAGTAAAGCGTGATAAGGTCTCTCCAGATCCACCACGTCGAACCAGACTGCTTCACGGCGGAAGTGATCCTTGTCTCTAAAGAGCACATCTATCTTGATCTTGCCGATTGGTGAGCATGACAAGCCGGGTACAATGCCATGGAATATGGTCCGACTAGGCAGAAGTTGCTTTGTTTTGATGTTCATCTTCTCCATGGTGTCTCGGTACAGGATGTTGACGTTGCTCCCACCATCGATCAGAACTCGAGAGAAACGAGCGGCTCGCCTTTCTGTCGCGAAGGTGGCCTCTAGAACCAACGCATAATACCCTGGAGACGGCATCACCTCTGGCTGATCATCCTGGCTCCAGCTGATAGGCTTTTCAGACCAATGCATAAATTCCGGGTCCTTGGAGGCAACCGCATTGACCTCTTGGTGCTGACGGCTGATAACCCGCAAGTATACGGGATCAATTGTAGCCTCTTTAGATAAGTAAGAGTGTCGAACCCAACGAGGAGCTAAAGGTAGAACAAATACTCTCTCAAGTCCTATCGGCCACTGATCCGACTCTACGCACGCTTGACGTTCGCTTTACATAGAACAAGTATGAAACTAGAAGTACTTTGTAGGTGTTGTTGGATAGGTTTGCAAGATAATAAAGAACACGTAAATAAAAGCTAGGGGATGTTTAGATAAAGAAGCAAGAAAGTAAATATAGCGAGTGTGGAAAAGTGGTGGTAGGAGTTGTGGAATTGTCCCTAAGCAATTGACTACGTTACTAGACCGGTAATCACTATTGCAATTGTATTTAAGGGAGAGGCATAAGCTAACATACTTTCTCTACTTGGATCATATGCACTTATGATTGTAACTCTAGCAAGCATCCGCAACTACTAAAGATTCATTAAGGTAAAACCCAACCATAGCATTAAAGTATCAAGTCCCCTTTATCCCATACGCAATAGTCCCCTTACTCGGGTTTGTGTTTCAGTCACTCACGCAACCCACTATAAGCGAATCATGAACGCATTGAAACACCCTATAGCGGGAATCTCTCACACTTGCACGACATGGAGGGAACCATAGGACAACACCAATAATAAAACATGCAACTCAAACCAATCATAGCAATTCATCAATCACCGATAGGACAACGAAAATCTACTCAGACAACATAGGATGGCAACACATCATTGGATAATAATATGAAGCATAAGGCAACATGTTCAAGTAGAGGGTACAGCGGGTTGCGGGGGAGTGGACCGCTGAATATAGATGGGGGAAGGTGATGGAGGTGTTGGTGAAGATGGCGGAGGTGTTGGTGAAGATCGCAGTGATGATGATGGCCCTCGGCAGCGCTCCGGCGCCACCGGAAGCAAGGGGGAGAGAGCCCCCCTTCTTCTTCTTCTTCTTCTTCCTTGACCTTCTCCCTAGATAGGAGAAGGGTTTCCCCTCTGGTCCTTGGCTCCCATGGCTTGGGAGGGGCGAGAGCCCCTCCGAGATTGGATCTATCTCTCAGTCTATCTCTGTTTCTGCGTTCCCTGATTCTGCCCCTTCACCGTTTCTTTTATATCCGGAGATCCGTAACTCCGATTAGGGTGAATCTTTCACCTAGATATTTCTCATCAAATTAGCTTTCTTGCGGCAAAAGAAGAGCGTCAACTGCCATATCGGGGGCCCAGCAGAGTCCAGAGCATGCCTGCCTCCCTGGGGCACGCCCCCCTGTCTCCTGGTTACCTCGGGCACTATTTAGCGTTGATTCTTCCTCCGGAAAATCCCAAATATTCCAAAATAATTCTCCGTCCGTTTTTATCCCGTTCGGATTCCATTTGATATTGGGTTTCTGCGAAACATAAAACATGCAACAAACAGGAACTGGCACTGGGCTCTGGATCAATATGTTAGTCCCAAAAATAGTATAAAAAGTTGCCAAAAGTATATGAAAGTTGAAGAATATTGGCATGGAAAAATCAAAAATTATAGATACGACGAAGACGTATCAGCATCCCCAAGCTTAATTCCTGCTCGTCCTCGAGTAGGTAAATGATAAAAAAAGATATTTTTTGATGTGGAATGCTACCTAGCATAATCTTGATCATATGTCTAATCATGGCATGAAATATTGAGACACGAGTGATTCTAAGCAATAGTCTATCATTTGACATCAAAAACAATAATACTTCGAGCGTACTAATAAAGCAATCATGTCTTTTCAAAACAAGAAGGCCAAAGCAAGCTTATCCCTACAAAATCATATAGTTTGGCCATGCTTCATTTTCGTCACACAAAATGCTACCATCATGCACAACCCCGATGACAAGCTGAGCAATTGGTTCATACATTTTAACGCGCTTCAGCTTTTTCAACCCTCACACAATACATGAGTGCAAGCCATGGATATAGCACTATAGGTGGAATATAATATGATGGTGGAGGTTTATATGGAGAAGACAAAAAGGGAGAAAGTCTCACATCGACGCGGCTAATCAACGGGCTATGGAGGTGCCCATCAATTGATGTCAATGCGAGGAGTAGGGATTGCCATGCAACGGATGCACTAAGAGCTATAAGTGTATGAAAGCTCAAACTGAAAACTAAGTGGGTGTGCATCCAACTTGCTTGCTCATGAAGACCTAGGGCATTTGAGGAAGCACATCGTTGGAATATACAAGCCAAGTTCTATAATGAAAAATTCCCACTAGTATATGAAAGTGACAAATAGGAGACTCTCTATATGAAGAACATGGTGCTACTCTGAAGCACAAGTGTGGTAAAAGGATAGTAACATTGCCCCTTTTCTTTTCTTTTTTCTTTTTTTTGGGCGGGCTTCTTTGGCCCCCTTTTTTATTTAGGCTTCTTTGGCCTTTCTTTTTTACCTTTTTTCATGGGGCAATGCTCTATAATGATGATCATCACACTTTTATTTACTTACAACTCAACATTACAACTCAATACTAGAACAAAAATATGACTCTATATGAATGCTTCCGGCGGTGTACCGGATGTGCAACGATCTAGCATAGCAATGACATCAAAAACATCATGCTAGCTATCTTACGATCATGCAAAGCAATATGACAATGAATGCTCAAGTCATGAATATGATGATGATGGAAGTTGCATGGCAATATATCTCGGAATGGCTATGGAAATGCCATGATAGGTAGGTATGGTGGCTCTTTTGAGGAAGATATAAGGAGGTTTATGTGCGATAGAGCGTATCATATCATGGAGTTTGGATGCACTGGCGAAGTTTGCACCAACTTTCGAGGTGAGAAAGGGCAATGCACGGTACCGAAGAGGCTAGCAATGATGGAAAGGTAAAAAGTGCGTATAATCCATGGACTCACATTAGTCATAAAGAACTCATATAATTATTGTAAAAGTTTATTAGCCCTCGAAGCAAAGTACTACTACGCATGCCCCTAGAGGGATAGATTGGTAGGAAAAGACCATCGCTCGTCCCCGCCGCCACTCATAAGGAAGACAATCAAAGAAACACCCCATGCTTCAAATTTGTCACACAATGGTTACCATACGTGCATGCTAGAGGACTTGCAAACCTCAACACAAGTGTCTCTAGAATCCACAACCACCCACTAGCATGACTCTAATATCACCATCTTTATATCGCAAAACTATTGCAAGGAATCAAACATATCATATTCGGCGATCTACAAGTTTATGTAGGATTTTATGACTAACCATGTGAATGACCAATTCCTGTCATCTCTCTAAATAGATATAAGTGAAGCAAGAGAGTTTAATTCTTTCTACAAAAGATATGCCCATGGTCTAACAAATATAAGTGAAGCAAAAGAGCATTCTACAAATGGCAGTTTTCTATGTGAAGAGAAACAGGCAATCCAGGCTTCAAATGATATAAGTGAAGCACATGAAGCATTCTATAAAGACATACTCAAAAGATTTAAGTGAAGTGCAATGAGCATTCTATAAATCAACCAAGGAATATCTCATACCAGCATGGTGCAGAAAAGAAAAACGAAAACTAAATGCAAAAGACGCTCCAAGACTTGCACATATCGCATGAACGAAACGAATACGAAAACATACCGATACTTGTTGAAGAAAGAGGGGATGCCTTCCGGGGCATCCCCAAGCTTAGACGCTTGAGTCTCCTTGAATATTTACTTGGGGTGCATCGGGCTTCCCCAAGATTGAGCTCTAGCCTCTCTTCCTTTTCCTCATATCGAGTCATCCTCGATTAGACACTTCATCCACACAAAACTTCAACAGAAAACTCGGTAAGATCCGTTAGTATAATAAAGCAAATCACCACTCTAAGTACTGTTGCAAACCTATTGATATTTTGTTTTTGCATTGTGTCTACTGTAACATAACTTTTTCATCGCTTAAATCCACTGATATAAATTGATAGATTCATCAAAACAAGCAAACTATGCATCAAAAACAGAATCTGTCAAAAACAGAACAGTTTGTAGCAATCTGAACATCCACCATACTTATGGTACCCCCAAAATTCTACCAAAATTATGAACAATAAACAATTTGTACATCAAGACATTGCAAAATGAATCAGAACCAACTGACGTTCCAGCTAAAAATGTAAAATCACGCACTACAGACAAAGTTTCTGTCCTGCACCGTACAAACCAACAAGCATTGTAAACATCCTAAAGGCAAACCTTGGCACATTATTTTTATAATACAATTGAATTATACAAGGGGATAATTATTTTTGTTGAAAAGTTTCTGTAATCAAGATTCACAAAGTTTCCGTGAGCATGAACAAAGTTCAAGGAGCTCTCCCACTTCAACAATGCTTGTCTTTCTTACTTTCACTTTCCTTTTTGAAAAGTTTTTAGGTTCCCCTCTTTATTTTTTTGTTTTTAAACTATATAAAAGCACTCAACAGAAATAAATGACTCTCTAAAACTTCTGGGTTGTCTCCCAGGTAGCGCTTTCTTTGAAGCCATTAAGCTAGGCATTTAGTGCTCAAGTAATGTATCCACTCGGATCCCAAGGTATATCAAAGCCAATTTTAATTAACAATGATTTGTAATTTAGTAGTGAGCACAAAGTAACATATATCATGCAACAACAAAGTCTAACTCTCTTCCTATGCATTGGCATGTCATAAAAGAACAATTCATGCACACCAAGTAAAGGCCAATGCATAGTATAAACAGTTTCTTGCAATTTTATCATATTGGAAACATAGAGAGGCAGAGATGTAGTTCCTCTCTCATAATAATTGCAAGTAGGAGCAGCAAGCACATGCATATTGTATCTATTAAAATTATCATGTGCAATGATAGAAGGCAACCCATAAATATAATCCTTAATAAGCATAAACTTCTCTGATATAGTGTAGTTTGGATAATTCAAAAAGATAATAGGACTATCATGAATGGGTGCAATAGAAACAATTTCATGTTTAGCATAAGGAACTATAGCAAGTTCATCTCCATAAGCATAATTCATATTGGCATCTTGGCCACTAGCATAGCAAGCATCATCAAAAAGGGATATTTCAAGAGAATCAACGAGATCATAGCAATCATCCTTCGGTAAGCATGAAGGGGAATTAAACAATGTATGAGTTGAAGAGTTACTCTCATTAGAAGGTGGGCACGGGTGATCAATCCTCTCTTCCTCCTTTTGTTCTTCGCTCTCCTTATCATCTTTTTCATCCAATGAGCTCACAGTTTCATCAATTTCTTCTTCCATAGCTTCCTGCAAAATATTAATCTCTTCTTGGACAGCGGAGACTTTCTCGATAAATGCATTAATATTGTAATTGTATTCATAATTTTCATAACAATATTTAAGTATAGCAAGATTCTCAGGCCTATAAACATCATCATCAAAAGCTTCATACTTTTCAAACAAAGATTCAATTTCATAAGCAGCCTTAAAAGCAATAAATTCTTCAATTTGTTCAACATCATAGTAATCATATATACCATTAGCATAAGAAGCTAAGGTTTCATTATCATTAAATTTGCATGAAAAGGGAAGGTGTGGAGCCTTCATCCTAGAGCAACAAGTAATATCATATCTCAAGCATAGATCCTGAGCATACCAACACAACATATTAATTTGATCCCATAATAGTTTCCCTTTTTGTGTAAAGCGATAATCCCTAAAGTATTCACGTTGATCCAACGTGTCTCCCATTATAAAGTTGAATGGGGTTTTCTCAGGATTATCAAAGTAGTACATAATATCTTTCACATAATGAGAATCAAGGGTTTTAGGAGTTACCCCATCTTCATGAGTAGCAAGTACACCTAATTTTTTTGGTGTTTTGTGTTCCATATCCATAACTAAAGATAAAGAACAACTAAGAACAGCAAATAAAAATTACTTAGTGATAAAGCAAACAAGCACACACGAGAATATTCACCCCACGCTATGACTCCCCGGCAACGGTGCCAGAAAAAGGTCTTGATAACCCGCAAGTATACGGGATCAATTGTAGCCTCTTTTGAGATATAAGAGTGTCGAACCCAATGAGGAGCTAAAGGTATAACAAATACTCTCTCAAGTCCTATCGGCCATTGATACGACTCTATGCACGCTTGACGTTCGCTTTACCTAGAACAAGTATGAAACTAGAAGTACTTTGTAGGTGTTGTTGGATAGGTTTGCAAGATAATAAAGAACAAGTAAATAAAAGCTAGGGGCTGTTTAGATAAAGAAGCAATAGAGTAAATATAGAGAGTGTGGAAAAGTGGTGGTAGGAGTTGTGGAATTGTCCCTAAGCAATTGACTACGTTACTAGACCGGTAATCACTATTGTAATTCTATTTGAGGGAGAGGCATAAGCTAACATACTTTCTCTACTTGGATCATATGCACTTATGATTGGAACTCTAGCAAGCATCCGCAACTACTAAAGATTCATTAAGGTAAAACCCAACCATAGAATTAAAGTATCAAGTCCCCTTTATCCCATACGCAACAATCCCCTTACTCGGGTTTGTGTTTCAGTCACTCACGCAACCCACTATAAGCGAATCATGAACGCATTGCAACACCCTACAACGGGAATCCCTCACGCTTGCACGACACGAAGGGCGCCATAGGACAGCACCAATAATAAAACATGCAACTCAAACCAATCATAGCAAGTCATCAATCACCGATAGGACAACGAAAATCTACTCAGACATCATAGGATGGCAACACATCATTGGATAATAATATGAAGCATAAAGCAACATGTTCAAGTAGAGGGTACAGCAGGTTGCGGGCGAGTGGACCGCTGAATATAGATGGGGGAAGGTGATGGATATGTTGGTGAAGATGGCGGAGGTGTTGGTGAAGATCGCAGTGATGGTGATGGCCCCCGGCAGCGCTCCGACGCCACCAGAAGCAAGGGGGAGAGAGCCCTCCCTTCTTCTTCTTCTTCTTCCTTGACCTTCTCCCTAGATGGGAGAAGGGTTTCCCTCTGGTCCTTGGCTCCCACGGCTTGGGAGGGGTGAGAGCCCCTCCGAGATTGGATCTATCTCTCTGTCTATCTCTGTTTCTGCGTTCCCTGATTCTGCCCCTTCACCGTTTCTTTTATATCCAGAGATCCGTAACTCTGATTGGGGTGAATCTTTTGCCCAGATCTTTTCCATAAAATTAGCTTTCTTGCGGCAAAATAAGAGCGTCAACTGCCTTACGGGGGGGCCAGGAGAGTCCAGGGCGCGCCTGCCTCCCTGGGGCGCACCCCCCTGTCTCGTGGCCACCTCGGGCACCGTTTCGCGTTGATTCTTCCTCCGGAAAATCCCAAATATTCCAAAATAATTCTCCATCCATTTTTATCCCGTTTGGATTCCGTTTGATATTGGGTTTCTGTGAAACATAAAACATGCAACAAACATGAACTGGCACTGGGCACTAGATCAATATGTTAGTCCCAAAAATAGTATAAAAAGTTGCCAAAAGTATATGAAAGTTGAAGAATATTGGCATGGAAAAATCAAAAATTATAGATACGATGGAGACGTATCAATAGCGCCGGTTGTGCCTATCCTCGGCTTGGCTTGTGAAGATGACGTAGGCGGCATGCTCATTGGGGAACTCATCTTGAATGGCTCCGACTGTTGGGCGAGCGGCCGGCTGCTGAGGAGCCAGAGGCGGCTGGCCAGCAGGCGGAGGGGGCAGTAGTCCTTTGCCCTTGAAAATCCGCATGAGCCAATGACACTTTCGAGTTGTGTGGTTGGATGGCTTCGCGACACTGTGGAACTTGCAGGGGGCATCAAGGGTTTGCTCGTAGGAGAAAGCCGGCTGCCAAGCCGGCCTGCCGCCCTTTGGACGCTTGGGTGCGGGCTGCCCTTGAGGCTGTTCGTCTTCGACTGTGGCCACCTGCCAACTGGTGGAAGGCGGCATGGGAGCCTTGCGCTTGTTGTCATTCTGGTGTGGGCGTCGGTTGGAGTCGCCAGCCGGCATTCTTGGAGCCGGAGGGAGCACCTTCCCAGAGGCGTCTACTCGGAACTCGATCTTCATCGAGCAGTCTGCCGTGGCGTATTTGTCTGCTATGATCAGCAGTTCATCGAGTATAGCTGGCTCGTCGCAGAGAAGTCGGTGCTTGAGAAGGGTACCCTCTCGGCACCCGGCGGTGAAGTACTCTATTGCTTGCACTTCATGCACGCCCTTGCAAGAGTTGCGGAGCTTGGCCCAGCGTGTGAGGTAGTCGCGAGTCGATTCGCTGGGGATCTGGACGCACAAGGAGAGCTGACAAGGCTTGGGTGGCCGCTTGTACATGTTGGTGAAGTTGCGGATGAAGACTTCCGTGAAGTCTAGCCAGCTGTTGACGCTGTAGGGCTTGAGGCTGTTCAGCCAGGTGCGTGTCGTGCCTTGAAGCATGAGGGGGACGTACTTCACGGCAACGCGCCTGTCGCCGTTTGTTATGCCGACTGCAGTGGAGTAGTCGATCAACCAGTCTTCCGGCTTCACAGGGCCGTTGTATTTTGGCATGTCTCTTGGGAACGAGAACCCTTTGGGGAAGGGCTCGTCGCGGATGCGGGGGCCGAAACAAGGCGGGTCGACATCGTCTTCTTCTTCCAGCGCCAAGGATCGCGCCAGGCGATTGATCCTATGGCGGGCATCGTTCTTGCCGATTCCTTCGCGGTGGCCTAGTCGGCCACTGAGCATCGGATGTGTGATAGGCGGCGGGGTGGGATATCTCTCCCCGCGAGGCGGAGGAGGAGGTGGGTTGCCAGTCGCTCCACGGCACGGGGCGGCCTTCTGCATCACGCTCGATGGAGAGGCGAGTCCGACTGCGGCCAGCGGTCGGCCCCTTGTCCTTCAGCTCGCGGGCGCCGCCTGCAGTCAGCGTCCGAGACGTCGCGCCGTGCTCTCGGCGAGGGAGCGGATCATCATTTACCCAGATGGGCGCTTCAGTGCGGCAGCCGGCTTCTTGCTGCTCGCCGGCCGTGTCAAGGAGCTGCTAGACGCGCTCCGTCATGTGGCGACGCTCGTCACCCTCGAGCTTGTCCAGCTCATTGGCTACCGCTTGGGCAGCTCGTATGTTCTCCGCAGGTGTGGTGTAGACGGGACGATCCGTCCCGAACATGCTGGCGATGGTCGCGCCACGCTGCCGGATCAAGCTGATGCGGCTAGGTCCCTCACGGGCCGGCGTGCCACCGATGGCTCGGTCCATCTTGCGCCAGTAGGCCTCCAAGAGGCGTCGCATGCTGGCCAGTCAGTTGGCGCTCTCGATGAGCTGGACGCGGCATGCTTCCAGCGTATCAGCGTCTGCGTCTTCCGGGATGGGCGCTGACAAGTCTCGCAGCGCCGCATCGAGTGGGTCTCAAACGCCTCTGTCCGAGTGCTCGCCACTGTTAATGACAAGCACCTCCGTGACTGATACGTCTCCAATGTATCTATAATTTTTGATTGCTCCATGCTTCTTTATCTACTGTTTTAGGCAATATTGGGCTTTATTATCCACTTTTATATTATTTTTGGGACTAACCTATTAACCGGAGGCCCAGCCCAGATTTGCTGTTTTATACCTATTTCAGTGTTTCGAGGAAAAGGAATATCAGACGGAGTCAAAACAGAACGAAATCAACTGGAGAAGTTATTTTTGGAAGGAAAGCAACCCAGGGAACTTGGAGTGCACATCAGAGAAGATACGGGCTGCCCACGAGGGTGGGGGTGCCCCCCCCCCCCCCCGGGCGCGCCCCCTACCTCGTGGGCCCCCCGTAGCTCCTCCGACATACCCCCTGCACCCATATATACTCTCGTACCCTAAAACTTCCAGAATAGAAGATAGATCAGGAGTTACGCCACCGCAAGCCTCTGTAGCCACCAAAAACATCTCGGGACCCTGTTCCGACACCCTGCCGGAGGGGGATCCCATCACCGGTGGCCATCTTCATCATCCCGGCGCTATCCATGACGAGGAGGGAGTAGTTCACCCTCGGGGCTGAGGGTATGTACCAGTAGCTATGTGTTTTGATCTCTCTCTCTCTCGTGTTCTCTCTCGTGTTCCCTCTATGGCACGATCTTGATGTATCCCGAGCTTTGCTATTGTAGTTGGATCTTATGATGTTTCTCCCCCTCTACTCTCTTGTGATGAATTGAGTTTCCCCTTTGAAGTTATCTTATCGGATTGACTCTTTTATGAGAACACTTGATGTATGTCTTGCCGTGATTATATGTGGTGACAATGGGAAATCATGTGCCACTTGATGTATGTTTTGGTGATCAACTTGCGGGTTTCGTGACATTGGGAACCTATGCATAGGGGTTGGCACACGTTCTTGACTCTCCGATATACACTTTGGGGCACTCTTTGAAGTACTTTGTGTTGGTTGGATGAATTTGAGATTGTGTGATGCATATCGTATAATCATGCCCGCGGATACTTGAGGTGACAATGGAGTATCTGGGTGACATTAGGGTTTTGGTTGATTTGTGTCTTAAGGTGTTATTCTAGTACAAACTCTTTTATAGATTGATCCGAAAGAATAACTTTGAGGTGGTTTCGTACCCTACCATAATCTCTACGTTTGTTCTCCACTATTAGTGGCTTCGGAGTGACTCTTTGTTGCATGTTGAGGGCTTGTTATATGATCTATCTATGTTATTATTGTTGAGAGAACTTGCACTAGTGAAAGTATGAACCCTAGGCCTTGTTTCCTATCATTGCAATACCGTTTACGCTCACGTTTATCATTAGTTACCTTTTTTGTTTTTATATTTTCAGATTACAAAAACCTATATCTACCATCCATATTGCACTTGTATCACCATCTCTTCGCCAAACTAGTGCACCTATACAATTTACCATTGTATTGGGTGTGTTGGGGACATAAGAGACTCTTTGTTATTTGGTTGCAGGGTTGCTTGACATAGACCATCTTCATCCTACGCCTCCTACGGATTGATAAACCTTAGGTCATCCACTTGAGGGAAATTTGCTACTGTCCTACAAACATGTGCACTTGCAGGCCCAACAACATCTACAAGAAGAAGGTTGTGTAGTAGACATCAAGCTCTTTTCTGGCGCCGTTGCCGGGGAGGTTAGCGCTTGAAGGTATATCTTTAGATCTTGCAATCGTATCTTTTTGTTTCTTGTTTTAGCACTAGTTTAGTTTATAAAAGAAAACTACAAAAAATGGAATTAAGGATGCCTCATATGCTTCATCTTTTTAATGTCTTCCGTGAAAATGATGGGAAGGAAAATTGTGCTCAAGTACTAGAAGAAGAATTACATAGAATGCTTGGCATAACATATGTGAATAATGAGCATGATTGCAATGTTGTTAGTATGAATTCCTTGAATATCCATGATGCTAATGATATGCAAAGCCACAAGCTTGGGGAAGCTATGTTTGATGAAGATGATATTTTTTTGTCCCCAAGCTTTTATGAGAAAATTTACTATGATGAAAGCATGCCTCCTATCTATGATGATTATTGTGACGACACAGTATGCTTTCAAGAATAATGATAACCATGAAACTTGTCATCTTGATCCTAATTTTAAATCATATGATAGTTATTTTGTTGAGTTTGCTCCCACTACCATTCATGAGAAATTTTTTGCTTATGTGGAGAGTAGTAAATTTTCTATGCTTGTAGATTGTGAAAAGAATGCTTTAGGTGCTGGTTACATTGTTGAATTCATTCATGATGCTACTGAAAATTATTATGAGAGAGGAACATATGCTTGTAGGAATTGCAATAATATCAAGCTTCCTCTCTATGTGCTTCAAGTTTTAAAGCTATGCTTGTTTTACCTTCCTATGCTAGTTGATTATCGTTCTCATAAGTTGTTTGCTCACAAAATCCCTATGCATAGGAAGTGGGATATACTTAAAAGTGCTAGTCATATGCTTCATGATGCTCCCGTTATGTTTCAATTCTTATCTTTTACGTAAGCATCATTGTCATCATCATGCCTAGCTAGAAAGGCATTAAAGAAAAGCGCTTGTTGGAAGACAACCCAATACTTATCCTTACTGTTTTTGTGTTATCACATGATTATGCTACTGTATTAATCATGTTTTATAGCTTTTGTTTTAATAAAGTGCCAAGTAAGACCTTTAGGATGGCTTACAGTGATAGTTGTTTTGATCCTGCTGAAAATCAGAAAATTTTGAACCCAGTAAATTAGTTTTGTTAATTCACAGAAACGTGCTTCTGATCTGATTCTTTTTTGTCTGGATTGGTACACGAATTGCGTAGGACTTCCTAATTTGGTAGGATTTTTGGAGTTCCAGAAGTATACGTTTCATACAGATTACTACAGACTGTTCTCTTTTTGATAGATTCTGTTTTCTATGTGTTGTTTGCTTATTTTGATGAATCTATGAGTAGTATCAGAGGGTATGAACCATAGATAAGTTGGAGTACAGTAGATATTACACCAATATTAATTTAGAATGAGTTATTATAGTACCAATGTGGTGGTTTTGTTTTCTTTCACTAACGGAGCTTATAAGATTTCCTGTTGAGTTTTGTGTTGTGAAGTTTTCAAGTTTTGGGTAAAGATTCGATGGACTATGGAATAAGGAGTGGCAAGAGACTAAGCTTGGGTATGCCCAAGGCACCCCAAGGTAATATTCAAGGACAACCAAGAGCCTAAGCTTGGGGATGCCCCGGAAGGCATCCCCTCTTTCGTCTTCGTTCATTGGTAACTTTACTTGGAGCTATATTTTTATTCACCACATGATATGTGTTTTGCTTGGAGCGTCATTTTATTTTGTTAGTATTAGCTTTCTGTTATTTAGAATAATGTTTTGCACCTTTAGTTTCAATAAAGAAGTCAAGGATAGCCTTTGTCATGCTTATTTTGCTAGTATACATGTTGCTGTTTGAAAAACAGAAAGTTTACCGCTGTTGCAAAAATCCCCTAGAAAAGTCAGAGAGTGGTATAATGTTGAACCTTTTTGCATATTGAGCTCTGATAAATTTATTACAGTGGGAATTTTAGTTCATAATTTTTGGAGTTAGGGAAGTATTGATACTCTTACATTCTTTACAGACTGTACTGTTTTGGCAGATTGCTGTTATGGTTGCATTGTTTGCATATGTTTGCTTGATTAATGATTCTATTTGAGGATAGGAGTATTAAAAATGCAGAGCCATTTAGTATGCAATGTTGAATAATTATTTAAGTGATTTGTTACAGTAGAAAATGATAAGGTTTTGCATTGGTTTATACTAACCTATCTCACGAGTTCTTGTTGAGTTTGTTGTGAATGAAGCTTTTGATAAAAAGAGAAACCATGATATGAGAGGAATTAAGGAGACACAAAAGCTCAAGCTTGGGGATGCCCAAGGCACCCCAAGATAATATTTCAAGAAGTCTCAAGCATATAAGCTTGGGGATGCCCCGGTAGGCATCCCACCTTTCTTCTTCAACAACTATCAGTTAGTATCGGTTGAGCCTAAGTTTTTGTTTCTTCACATGAGTTGTGCTATCCTTGCAATGTAGTTTTCTTTAGCTTTGCTTGCTGTTTGAATAAAGTATCAAGATCTGAAATTATTAAATGAGAGAGAGTCTTCGCATACTTGCATAATTATTTAGCTACTCATTGACCTTCACTTATATCTTTCGGAGTAGTTTGTCATTTGCTCTAATGCATCACTTATAACTTTTAGAGCATGGTGGTATTTTTATTTTTAAGAAATAGATGAACTCTCATGCTTCACTTAGATTATTTTGAGAGTCGTTAATAGCATGGTAATTTGCTTAATATTAATATACTTGGTATTCAAGATATGTGAAACTTTCTTTTGAGTGCATTGAATACTAAGATAAGTTTGATGCTTGATAATTGTTTTGAGATATGGAGGTGATAATATCAAAGTCATGATAGTTGAGTAATTGTGAATTTGAGAAATGCTTGTGTTGAAGTTTGCAAGTCCCGTAGCATGCACGTATGGTTAAAGTTGTGTAACAAATTTGAAACATGAAGTGTACCTGGCTTGTGCATCCTTATGAGTGGCGGTCGGGGACGAGCGCTGGTCTTTTCCTACCAATCTATCCCCCTAGGAGCATGCGCGTAGTACTTAGTTTTTGATGACTTCTAAATTTTTGCAATAAGTATATGAGTTCTTTTGACTAATGTTGAGTCCATGGATTATACGCATGTTTACCTTTCCGCCATTGCTAGCCTCTTCGGTACCGTGCATTGCCCTTTCTCACCTTGAGAGTTGGTGCAAATTTCGCCGGTGCATCCAAACCCCGTGATATGATACGCTCTATCACACATAAACCTCCTTATATCTTCCTGAAAACAGCCACCATACCTACCTATTATGGCATTTCCATAGCCATTCCGAGATATATTGCCATGCAACTTTCCACCATTCCGATCATCATCATGACATACTTTACTTTTGTCATATTGCCATTGCATGATCATGAAGTTGACATCGTATTTGTGGTAAAGCCACCATGTATTATTTTTCATACATGTCACTCTTGATTCATTGCACCATCCCGGTACACCGCTGGAGGCATTCATATAGAGTCATATCTTGTTCTAGTTTCGAGTTGTAATCCTTATGTTGTAATCAATAGAAGTGTGATGATCATCATTATTAGAGCATTGCCCAAAAAGAAAAAAAGAAAAAAGAAGAAGAAAGGCCAAAAAAAGAAAGGCCCAAAACAAGAAATAAATAAATAAATAAATAAAAAGGGCAATGCTACTATCTCTTTTTCCACACTTGTGCTTCAAAGTAGCACCTTGTTCTTCATATAGTGAGTCTCATATATTGTGCTTCAAAGTAGCACCTTGTTCTTCATGTAGTGAGTCCCATAAGTTGTCTTTTTATACTAGTGGGAATTTTTCATTATAGAACTTGGCTTGTATATTCCTACGATGGGCTTCCTCAAATGCCCTAGGTCTTCATGAGCAAGCGAGTTGGATGCACACCCACTAGTTTTCTTTTGTTGAGCATTCATAGCTCTAGTGCATCCGTTGCATGGCAATCCCTACTCCTCATGTTGACATCAATTTATGGGCATCTCCATAGCCCGTTGATTATCCTCGCCAATGTGAGACTTTCTCCTTTCTTGTCTTCTTCACACAATCCCCATCATCATATTCTATTCCACCCATAGTGTTATATCCATGGCTCACGCTCATGTATTGCGTGAAGGTTGAAAAAGTTTGAAATTATTTAAGTATGAAACAATTGCTTGGCTTGTCATCGGGGGTATAGAAGTTGGGAACATCTTTGTGTGACGAAAATGAAGCATAGCCTAACTATATGATTTTGTAGGGATGAACTTTCTTTTGCCATGTTATTTTGAGAAGACATGATTGCTTTGATTAGTATGCTTGAAGTATTATTATTTTTATGTCAATATGAACTTTTGTCTTGAATCTTTCGGATCTGAATATCCATGTGACAATTAACAAAGGTTTACACTGAAATTAAGCCAAAGTATCACTCCGCATCAAAAATTCTTTTTTATCATTTACCTACTCGAGGACGAGCAGGAATTAAGCTTGGGGATGCTTGATACGTCTCCAACGTATCTATAATTTTTGATTGCTCCATGCTTCTTTATCTACTGTTTTAGGCAATATTGGGCTTTATTATCCATTTTTATACTCCCTACATTCCTAAATATAGGGTGTATAGTTTTTGGCACGAAAATTAAAGAACGCACATGGAGGGAAAATTTCACAAGTTTTGGGCGAGATTACACCTGATTAATTGACATGAGTCAATAGAGGAGCTTGCCTGATATAAGGAAATGTAATCAAATTCCTAAAATAATTATCCAAACGAGTGGTGCAACGCAATGCACCTTATATTTCGGATTTTTTCTCAAAAATCTATACACCTTATATCAAGGAACGGAGGGAGTATTATTTTTGGGACTAACCTATTAACCGGAGGCCCAGCCCAGATTTGCTGTTTTATGCCTATTTTAGTGTTTCGAGGAAAAGGAATATCAGACGGAGTCAAAACAGAACGAAATCAACAAGAGAAGTTATTTTTGGAAGGAAAGCAACACAGGGAACTTGGAGTGCATGTCAGGGGAGATACGGGCTGCCCACGAGGGTGGGGGCGCCCCCCCCCCCCCCCGGGGGCGTGCCCCCCTGCCTCGTGGGGCCCCCGTAGCTCCTCCGACATACCCCCTGCACCCATATATACTCTCGTACCCTAAAACTTCCAGAACAAAAGATAGATCGGGAGTTCCGCCGCCGCAAGCCTCTGTAGCCACCAAAAACCTCTTGGGACCCTGTTCCGGCACCCTGCCGGAGGGGGATCCCATCACTAGTGGCCATCTTCATCATCCCGGCGCTATCTATGATGAGGAGGGAGTAGTTCACCCTCAGGACTGAGGGTATGTACCAGTATCTATGTGTTTTGATCTCTCTCTCTCGTGTTCCCTCTATGGCACGATCTTGATGTATCCCGAGCTTTGCTATTGTAGTTGGATCTTATGATGTTTCTCCCCCTCTACTCTCTTGTGATGAATTGAGTTTCCCCTTTGAAGTTATCTTATCGGATTGAGTCTTTTATGAGAACACTTGATGTATGTCTTGCCGTCATTATCTGTGGTGACAATGGGAAATCATGTGCCACTTGATGTATGTTTTGGTGATCAACTTGCGGGTTTCGTGACATTGGGAACCTATGCATAGGGGTTGGCACACGTTCTTGACTCTCCGATATAAACTTTGGGGCACTCTTTGAAGTACTTTGTGTTGGTTGGATGAATCTGAGATTGTGTGATGCATATCGTATAATCATGCCCACGGATACTTGAGGTGACAATGGAGTATCTGGGTGACATTAGGGTTTTGATTGATTTGTGTCTTAAGGTGTTATTCTAGTCCGAACTCTTTTATAGATTGATCCGAAAGAATAACTTTGAGGTGGTTTCGTACCCTACCATAATCTCTATGTTTGTTCTCCGCTATTAGTGGCTTCGGAGTGACTCTTTGTTGCATGTTGAGGGCTTGTTATATGATCTATCTGTGTTATTATTGTTGAGAGAACTTGCACTAGTGAAAGTATGAACCCTAGGCCTTGTTTTCTATCATTGCAATACCGTTTACGCTCACGTTTATCATTAGTTACCTTGCTGTTTTTATATTTTCAGATTACAAAAACCTATATCTACCATCCATATTGCACTTGTATCACCATCTCTTTGCCAAACTAGTGCACCTATATAATTTACCATTGTATTGGGTGTGTTGGGGACACAAGAGACTCTTTGTTATTTGGTTGCAGGGTTGCTTGAGAGAGACCATCTTCATCCTACGCCTCCTACGGATTGATAAACTTTAGGTCATCCACTTTAGGGAAATTTGCTACTGTCCTACAAACCTGTGCACTTGCAGGCCCAACAACGTCTACAAGAAGAAGGTTGTGTAGTAGACATCAGTGATGGTGCTCCTGTTGCTGTGCTTGCAAGGAGGCGGCTCATCGTAAACCACCAAGTTGGCGGGGAACGCGTCAAGCGACGCCGTGTCGGAGTCGACAATCATCGGCTCGGTGGAGCCAACAGACTCCAAGTCTGCAGCAGGCTCGCTGGCAACGTGGAGCTGGTCGAGGAGGCTAACGAGGCGGCTTTGGAGGCCATCTGTGCCCGCGTCGGACGCGGGCTCGTCGGAGAGGCGAACCTCGCCGAGAAGATCGGCGAGGCAGCTCGCTGCGCAGGCGTCGTCGACGCCGTGTAGCACGTCGGGCCAAGCACCGTCGGGCGTGCCGGGCTGGCTACGCTCGCTGGGGAGGAAAAGGGTTCCCGTCCAGAGCAGGTCTCCGGATAACGATGCAGCTGGCCCCACGGTGGGCGCCAAATGTCGGGTGGTAGGTGCGACATATGCCAACGGGTGGCTTATCATTGTGGGAGCCAGTAAGACATCGCCGGTGCCTGGAAACGGGATAAGGCAAAGACATGCACGCCAGCGAATCTTACCCAGGTTTGGGGCTCTCGTGGAGATAACACCCCTAGTCCTGCTCCGCGGGGTCTCCGCATGATCACTAGATCAAGAAAAGTAGCTACAAGAGGCTCCTTGAGCTGTTCGGCTAGAGGAAGAAGAAGGGCAAGGCTAGCTCTCTTCCTTTCTCTATGGGGTGTCTAAAACTCTAAAAGATCAACCCTTTGCATGGGTGTCCTGGGGGGTTTATATAGGCCTACCCTGCAGGGGTACAATGGTAATCCGGCTGGATGCGGGTCCAGGCCGTCAGTGTCTGTAGTCACCGGCTTCTCCACCGGTCGCTGGGGACCGCCGACTGGGGGGGGGGTCCCACCTGGCTGCCGGCTTCCCAGTCGGCAGGCTGGGTCCACCGCCTAGGGGTCCTATCGGCTGCTGGTTAATGTAGCCTCACTCTTGGTGACGATGGCTTTGTCGGGGTAAGCATGGCTACAGTGCCGCCGCCTGGCGGGCTTTCACTGTAGCCTTATCCCGTCTTATCTGCTTAATGGTGCACAAACTTCTAGGGCGGGAATGGGCCAGCTTGTTAGGAGCCGGCTCCCCCTAGGCCGACTGGTGGAGCTTGGCCGCCTTCTGGTATCTCTCTGGCCGGAGGGGCCTACCGCCTGCGGGCCGTACTGACGGCCTGTCGTGGGTGATGTCATGGTCAGCATGGCAACAGTGCCGCGCCAGACGGGGAGTGGCCGCCCCGTACGGCGCACTGTGGCCACGCTTGCTCCGGGATTCGGGGGTGGCAGGCTTCACTGTAGCCATGCCCTGTCTTATCACCGTTATGTGGGCGCAAACTTAGAGGGTGTGAGCTGGGCTACCTGCTAGGAGCCGGCCTTCTGATGGCCGGCTACTAGGAGTCGGCCCTTGTTGAGTGGGCTTGTAGAGCCTTGCCGCCTTCAAGCAGCCGGCCTTCTGATGGCCGGCTACTAGGAGTCGGCCCTTGTTGAGTGCGCTTGCAGAGCCTTGCTGCCTTCAAGCAGCCGGCCGATAGGACAGCCGGCCAGGAGAAGGCGGCCCTGCATCTCGGATGTTGGAGGGCGCAGTCGGCCCGATATTTTTTGAAGAGCCAGGGGAGCTGGTTAGGCTACCCGTGGTCATTTACCCCGATAGGTGCCTCCCTGACGGCCTCCTGAATCTCCCCCGGGCCGGGGATCCTTCGGGACGATGCCTCGGCGCCATCCAGGTCCCTGGGAGAGGAGGCCGCTGGAAGGGTACAGTTGTCCATCGCTGTCGGGTCCAGCGAATCCTCTGAAGATAAGGACCGCTCGAGGTCGGACCGAGCCGGACTACAAACACATGACTCGATACGTCAAAACAATGAAGTAAAGAGGTGCCGGATATATAAATGTGTCTGGATACTTACGATTTGGCCAGGAGCTTAGCCCTGGGGCGCCACTCCGAGCTGCTGTCGGTGGCCACGGGGGAGCTGTCCGGAAGGGAAGCTTTCCCCTTCTTGGATGCCTCGGCCTCCAGATGTGTGGTGGTCGGCCTCTTCTTTCTTCCCCCTGCAGGGGGGAACGGATTCCTTCTTCTTCCTCCTCTTCCTCGTCATCCTCGGCGGCGGAGGAGTGAGTCTCGGCGTCTTCGGACGTCGCGCCCGAAGAGCCCTTGCGACGGATACCACCTCTGGTCCCTTTGGCCTTCTTCTCCGGCACCTAATAAGGCGCCGGAACTAGCATCTTCGTCGAAAGCGGGATTGCTGGGTCTTCGGGCAGCGGAACCGGACAGTTAATTCTCTCCGCCATCTTTGTCCAGGTCTGAAAAAATTAATAGGGAGGCTTAGATGCCTTCCTCGAATATGCAAGTAAAGGGTATACCTTGAAAACATGAAAGAACTTAGCGGACTAGCAGGGTGAGTTAAGTCATGCCCATGATCCTCGGTCGTGGGCGGCGGCGCCTCATTGGCCTTAAAGAGCACCTTCCAGATGTGTTTGTGCGTCGTGTCGAAGAGCTCCAGTAGGGTCTGGTGCTTGTCCGGATCAAACTCCCATAGATGGCAAGTCCGGCGTTGGCACGGAAGGATCCGGCGAACAAGCATCACCTAGATCACGTTAACGAGCTTGATTCTCTTGTTTATCATGTTCTAAACGCGCGTTTGGAGCGCCATCAGCTCGTCTGAAGAAGACCAGGTCAGGACTTTCTCTTGCCAGGAGGTGAGCCGCATCGGGACTCGGGACCGGAATGCGGGAGCCATGGCCCAGTTGGTGCCGCGCGGCTCTGTGATGTAGAACCACCCCGACTGCCATCCTTTGACAGTCTCCACGAAGGAGCCTCCGCGCTCTGCTTGCTGACCGCTCACCACCTTTGGCTTCACATTGAAGGTCTTCAGCCATAGTCCAAAGTGAGGTGGGATTGGGAGGAAGGCCTCGCACACGACAATAAATGCCGAGATGTTGAGGATGGAGTTGGGGGCCAGATCGTGGAAGTCTAGCCCATAGTATAACATGAGTCCGCGGACAAACGATGGAGAGGGAATCCCAGCCCACGGACGAAGTGTGAGATGAACGCCACCCTCTCCTGGGGCTCCGGGGTGGGGACGATATGTCCCTTGGCCGGAAGCCGATGAGCGATTTCCTTGGCCAGGTACCCAGCCTCCCGAAGCTTCATGATGTCCCGCTCCTTGACAGAGGAGGCCATCCACTTGCCTCCTGCTCCGGATCCGGACATGGTTGGAGTGCTTTTTTGGACGGAAAAGGTGAGAGCTTGGGCGCTGGAGCTCGAGAATGGATGGGCAGAGGAAGGAGAAGGCGTGGGTGAAAAAGGGTGAACTCTTATCCCTTTATAAAGGCAGTGAAAATTGTGCGCCTCCCCACTCGCCTTAAAACTCGTCTATTCCTCAAGGGTCGTGCGTATGGCACGGTTGGGTTACCCATGCCCGTATTGATGAGAATCCCGCAATAAGGAGACACTATCTCTGCTTTGACAAGATGTGCCAATGAAACCGCACCTTGAAATACGGAGTGGCAGGCTAAAAAAAGGTTCGAATAATGATCGGGCGGTAACGTGATGTCACGCTACAAAAAGTTGTCAGTGGATTGGACTCATGAAATATTATACTCTCTATGGTTGTGTGTGGTACTTGTTTTGCAGAACCGGATACGTTTTCTATGTTCGAAGACTATGTTGGAGTATTCGGAGAAGGAACCCGCCTTGCAATGCTGAAGACAATCTGCGCGCTGGACACCTCGTCATTGAAGCCTGGTTCAAGGGCTACTGAGGGAGTCCTGGATTAAGGGGTCCTCGGACAGCCAGACTATATACATGGGCTGGGCTATTGGGCTATGAAGATACAAGACAGAAGACTTCTTCCCGTGTCCGGATGGGACTCTCCTTTGCGTGGAAGGCAAGCTTGGAGATTCAGATATGTAGATTCCTTTCTCTGTAACCGACTTTGTACAACCCTAGCCCCCTTCGTGTCTATATAAACCGGACGGTTTAGTCCATAGGGGACAATCATAATTCCACAGGCTAGACTTCTAGGTTTTAGCCATTACGATCTCGTGGTAGATCAACTCTTGTAACACTCATATTCATCAAGATCAATCAAGCAGGAAGTAGGGTATTACCTCTATAGAGAGGGCCCGAACCTGGGTAAACATCGTGTCCCCCATCTCCTGTTACCATCGACCTTAGATGCACAGTTCGGGACCCCCTACCCGAGATCCGCCGGTTTTGACACCGACAACGGGGCACCGGGATCACATGATGGTGAGTCTATGCTCGTTACCACGCACTACCAATACACTAACGGTTTGGATATGTGATCCGAGTAGGCCTCTGGCCTTTTTCGCACTAACCACCACACGAGAATAAGTATGGGCACTCTGTGTCGTATGTATCAGTCGAAAGCTCAACGGACATCGGCGATGGAGTGGTGCGCACCGGGTTGGACTAGAACGCCTTGCTTGTATAAGGGGGGCTAGGTCTGCTCACCGGCCACGTACGCAATGTGCATGAGTGAAAAGGGCGATGGGCCCAAGACCCCTGCGCGCTTAGGATGTAGACCAGTGTGCTGGCCTCTCTGTTGAGCCTAGGTAGGACTGCGGTGTGTTGATCGGCCGAGGCCAGTCATGACCTGATGGTGTGTCCGGTCGGAGTTGATCGAGCGTGTTGGGTAAGTTTGTGCACCCCTGCAAGGAAGTATTACCTATTCAAATAGCCGTCTCCACAGCAACGGACACTCGGAGTTATATCCCGATTGATACAACTAGAACTAGATACTAAATGCCGAGACATGTTATGGATATGTGGCCCGGGATTGCTTTCTCGCAGGGAGTCGAGAAAGGATCTCTGGGCGCTAATGTTACAACATACTTGTTAAATATAATATGTTTTTCTGTACTCTTCTATATGCTGCAAGATGCTTGAAGATGCTAGTCTTCGATAGGCTAGGCCTTCCCCTTCTATTCTGGCATTCTGTAGTTCAGTCCACAGATACTACCCTTTTCATTGATATCGATGCATATGTAGTGTAGATCCTTGCTTGCGAGTACTTTGGATGAGTACTCACGGTTGCTTTGCTCCCCTTTTTCCACCTCTTTCCATTCTTCTTGGATGTTGTAACCAGATGGTGGAGCCCAGGAGCCAGATGCTACCGCCGACGACTACTACTACCCCAACGAAGCCTACTTCTACGTTGACACCGCCGACGACAAGGAGTAGCTAGGAGGCTCCCAGGAAGGAGGCCTTGCCTTTTCGATCGATGTTGCTTTTGTGCTAGCCTTCTTAAGGCAAACTTGTTCAAGTTATGTCGGTACTCAGATATTGTTGCTTCCGCCGACTCGTGTATGTTCGAGCTTATGTATTCGAGCCCTCGAGGCCCCTGGCTTGTAATATAAAGCTTGTATTATTTTAATTTGTGTCTAGAGTTGTGTTGTGATATCTTCCCGTGAGTCTTCGATCTTGATCGTACACATTTGCATGTATGATTAGTGTACGATTGAATCGAGGGTGTCACACTGCTACTCTAGATGTGCCACTGCTGTCGCGCGCCCCGCCACGGTCGCCCCCCCCCCCCCCCCCCCCCCCCCCCCCCCCGTTGCCGACTGCCGGCCTGCGCCTACCACTAGTCGCGGCTCCCGGTCGAGCCACTGCACCCACACCGCGCGCCCAGCCGTGCACTGGCTGCGCCGTGAGCGTGCGAGCATGCCCGCCTCCCTGGTGTTGCGCTGCAGCATGCTGCTGGGGTTGATGGCTACAGCCGCCAGCATCCCTGCCTTGCGTGCGAGTGCCCCAGCCGGCCTCTGTTAGGCTAAGCCCCGCCCCCATTAGTGCTAACCCCACTAAATAGGCACTAACTGCGGGCCCCACCACTAATTTAACTGAATAAATCAATCTGTGAACACATGTGATACTGCAGATGGCTCCCACGGACCCTGTTGACTTGACTGTGTTGACTTTGACCGGGCCCATCAGTCAGCCTTTGACTGGGTACACACTTAGCTTTTCAATATATTTTTGAATTAATAAATTCAGAGAAGTCAGAAATTGTTTAAAACTTTTTCAAATCATATAAATTCAATCGTAACTCGGATGAAAATAATTTATATATGAAAATTGATCAGAAAAATAAGATGAATCCCAATACACCATCCACATTCATGTCACATGCTCCCATCACAACAAACATGGAACCTTCCCCTCCGGTCCGTCTGTCCGGTAAATGCCTCGAGTCGAGAAAATATTCTTGGATATTTCCCGCTCCGTCTGTTACACTTAGCACTGCGTTAGGTCACCCCTAGCACAGCGTATTGTCGTGTCATGCATTGTGATGCTTTTGAATGCTCTGTTATTTATTGTGGTCCCCTCCGTTACTTCTTCTCTAGTAGGCCTCGAGACCGCGGTTGAACTGGTGATCGATTACTTTACCGTCGAGGGTCCATATCAGTCTGCAGAGCTTCCAGGTAAGAAAAAACCCCTTGATCATTCCTATATCGCCATTCTTTCTCTCTCGTGCTTGCATTAGATTTTTCTATTGTATTTGATTGCTCCTAATCTGATGCATAGCCTGTTTTTGTAACCTGTTGTTGTACTTTACCTGATATCCAGTATGCTTAGTATAGGTTGGTTAGTGACCCATTAGTGACCCCTCACCCTTGTCCTTGTTGCTCCGCTTTGTTACCGGTGACTCGATCAACGTGATCGATGTGTAGATACCGACACCTCACCGCACGCCCTCTTAGTTGTACGACTCTACAGAGGCACTATCAAGTCTCGAGGGTGATACCTCGTAAGGCATTCTTGATGATATCTCTGTAGGGTAGCTAATCGGTCATGTATTACGAAGGGTGATTCCTTCTTCACCACTCCTGATAACGACTCTGTCGTGTAAGACCTCAAGTGTGAACCCTTTGAGGGTGATTCCTCCAAGTTCACCTTGACAGTTAAATCGAGTATGAATCCATCAAGGGTGATTCCTCGGGTTTCCCCCTTGGTGCTATGGACACACAGTTACCTTGACTTTACCTCAGAACCTTGTTGAAGTCGGGTCAGCCCCGAGGGGTACCCGTGAGAGTTACTGAAGTCGGGTTGACCCGGAGGGTACCCGCGAGTTAATTACAAGGCACGACTAGGCAGGCAGACCGCCCTAGAGAAGGATGGGCCCGACCCTTGCCGTAAGTCCTCGAGATGGGGCGACATGAGCACTGATCATCATCGCGAGCTCCCAACACACTAATGGGTTCGGATATATGATCTGAGTAGGCCTCTGGCCTTTTCGCACTAACCACTACGCGGGTTAGCACTTGGCATCGTACGATTCTCCGAAAACTCTGTCAGATGTCCAGTTCAGCATTGTGGGCCTGTCGGGCCAGTGCCATCCAGGATGAGGTGGTGCTTGTCCCGGCTCATCGCATAACGACCCGGAGTTCAAAGGGCGATAGGTCCAAGACCCCTGAGCACTTAGGATGTAGACCGGCGAGGACCTCTCCACGGAGCCTAGGTAGGTTACGATGTGTCGATCAGCCGAGGACGGGCATGACCAGAAAAAGTGTGTCTGACCAGAGTTAATCGAGCGTGTTGGGTAAGTTGGTGCACCCCTGCAGGGAAGTTATCTATTCGAATAGCCGTGTCCACAGTAACAAGACGCTCGGAGTTGTATCCCGATCTACTACAACTTGAACCAGATACTTGTCATACAAAATTGTTAGGATTGCTCCGGGGTCGCTTCCTCGCAGGGTAGACGAGGAAGGATCTCTGGGAGTTGCTACTATATACTTGTTACTATATGTTATGTTACTCTACTCTCTTCTGTTGCTGCAACACGCTGCAAGATGCTACTCTTCAATAGGCTAGGTCATCCCCTCTATTCTGGCAATTCTGCAGTATAGTCCATAGATACAACCCCTTCCCTTTGGTACCGATGCATACTTAGTTTAGATCTGATGTAAGTCTTGCGAGTATGGATGAGTACTCACGGTTGCTTTGCTACCCCTTTTCCCTGTAGCCGAATGCTGCGATCAGATGACGGAGCCCAGGAGCCAGCTGATCCTGTAGATGTCTACTAATTCACCAACGAAGCTTACTACTACGTGAAGACCGACGACCAGGAGTAGTTCGGCCGCTCCCAGGCAGGAGGCCTGCGCCTTTGGTCTGCATGACGTTGTTTTGCTTAGCCTTCGTAAGGCAAATTTGTTTATCTTATGTCTGTACTCAGATATTGTTGCTTCCGCTGACTCTTGTATTCAAGCTTTTGTATTTGAGCCCTCGCCCATGGCTTGTAATATAAAGTCTGCATTATTTTAATTTTGTATCTAGAGTTGTGTTGTGATATAGTCTCTGATCTTGATCATGCGTATTTGCATGTATGATTACTGCATGATTAAATCGGGGGCATCACATTGTTGCCCGTCAGTGTAGTCATCACCATCATTGCCCCTGCTTGCAGCTGTGACAGTTCACGAGCTGCATGTGTGTGGTCATTCGCCGGCACCTAGTGGCCGATCCCAATGAACGCCCACCAGAATGAACCATGGTGAGGAGTGACGAGCTTGTGAGGAAGGGGAGGGGGAGGCATATGTATGGTTTGGGGCAAGAGAAACGCGGATGGGAACATTTCTGTCTGGGTAAATCTAGTCATTAAAGAGAGGCGTTTTGGACCGTATGTGCACCCGCTTGCCAACTTGACTGCGTTGAACCAACAATTTTTAAGATGTGTTCCCGTGTGCCAAGTTGACACATAGACCAGTGATGTCATTTGTTCGCAGATTTTTCACTCTGTGTATTTTATGTTGTGCCTTTATTAAATACAGTTCTATAGTACTCCATCCGTTTTAAAATATAAGCCATTTTTAAGAAATTTTAATATGACTAGAATAATGCTCGTGCGTTGCAATGGGATATACTACTTCCGTCCTGGTTTATTAGTCTCTTTAGTATTTTGTGCAAAACTTTGACCTTAGATTTAACTAAAAAATGTTAATGCATATAACCAAAAATAATATCTCTCAAAACTATGTTCAAATACGAATCCAGGGATATATTTTTTGCTAACATGCATTATTATTTACCTAGTTAAATATATGGTCAAAGTTTGGCACAAAATACTATGGAGACCAATAAACTAGGACGGAGGTAGTAAATCTTTTAGGTGATTTATCTGTCTATAATAATGTGATTGTGTAAATAAATGATTATCAAATTCTGCCTATGAGTTACCTTATATTTTGATTCGAAGTTTTGTAAGTAAATTAAAGTGAAACTGGTTAGAAGGAAACTTTACGTTCTTTTTAAAGTAGTAAAGAAGTACATACAGAGCAAAAATATGTGAATCTACACTCTAAAAGCATCTACAGTCAGGCGCCCCAAACCCGCGGGCGGCCGGCCCGACCACTGTCCGGTCACGATTTTTCAACCCACAATGACGCCTCCAACATGCCTCAAACGCCCGAACTGATCGGCACCCAATCCAGCACAAATATGAGGCGGATATAGGGGCGCCCGGGCGCGCCTGGGCACGTCCGCCACATCGGACTCGGCCCATGCTGGCCCATCCGACCCCGTATATATTTGTCCCCGTCCGCTCGCCGGAGCAAACCCTAGCCACTTGACTCCACTCCC
This sequence comes from Triticum aestivum, assembly GCF_018294505.1. Taxonomy (NCBI): domain Eukaryota; kingdom Viridiplantae; phylum Streptophyta; class Magnoliopsida; order Poales; family Poaceae; genus Triticum; species Triticum aestivum. The sequence continues at coordinate 427,949,728 of NC_057798.1, read as the reverse complement.
CTTCGCCACCCGAGCTCACCTCCGACAGTTTCCGTCCTTCTCCGGCATGGCAGACAGCGGCCGGACTCCAACCAGTCTGGATCCGTCAACTGGGGTGTCATCTCGTGTGCGTTGGAGGAGGCAATGGCAGTCCGCATTGCACTCCGCCGCTCCCGGGAGGACAGCGCCCGACCGACGGATGGATCTGTTCGTCGTGACTCCATAGCGTCGGATCACCGGGCGCTCGGGTCCTCTGGGGCTGGATCCTCATGGTCCCGACAACCGGAACACCTCTCGTTCCCCATCATCGGTCGGGCAAACTATGAGTCCCATCGGGAACGGGCGTCCTGCCGTGGGAAGGAGAGGATAAGGGCCGTCGAGGCTCGTATCGTGGCGGAAATGGCGGCGGCGGAGGCGATTGATGTGGCGGCACGGGCGGCCGCGGAGGAGGAAGCCATTTGTGCCCGCATTGTGAAGAAACGGCGACAGAGGAGCACGCGCGCCCTCGCCCGAGAGTAGAATCGTGCGGTTTGTGCCATGGTCGGACTGCCATCGAAGGAGGAGAAGGCAGACAGTGACGGCGAGGACAGCTCCGGCGACGAGCAGATCCGGCTCGATCCGTAACATGTCTTCGACAGGTACTTCCGCCAGAAGGATAGCAAGGGCGTCGGAAAGGGCAAGGGCAGCCGTGGATGAACTCCACCATAGCCAAACATGCCAAATTTTCATTGTACAATGACATGTTTAGTTAGTAGTGATGGAGTAGCCGGACGATGTGTGTGCATCGATGTAGTTGCATGAGTTTATATGGATTTGAGATATGATAATTTAAATGTCCGGATGTGGATTACATTATTTGAGGGGTGCACGGTCAGTGCCCGCAGACGCGTCCGCGGTAGTTTGAGGGGTCAGATTTGATAAGTCCAGTCTTAGATGCTTAAAAAAGACTTATACTCCTTCCGTTCCTAAATGTAAGTCTATGTAGAGATTTCACTATAAACCAAGACGGATGTATGTAGATGCATTTTAGAGCGTAGATTTATTTGTTTTGCTTAGTATGTGGTCCATAATAGAATCTCTATAAAGACTATATTTAAGAACAGAGGAGTATTTAGAGCAACTCCAATGGGGTGACCCAAACGGACGGTGATTTCGTCCGTTTTTTGTCCATTTGAGTCGGTCGCCCACCTGGTGCCTGCCCTGTTTTAGATATGGGTCGGTAACGCGCCCAACGCGCCGACCCATATGTGCCGGCGTGGCTACCATACCTCTATTTTTTTTGCATGATTGCATAGTTCAAAATAAAAATCGTTTTGGACCGAATAAAATAGCATAGTTTATTATAAGCCAAATGAAAATAAAAATGTCTCACATAGCTCTCACATAGTTTTGCAAATGGAATATCAGAAGATACATCTATTGGTTGCCAACATGAGCCCACACTCAACCAAATCATTTTACAGTTGCACGTGAGTTTCCCAATCACGCATGTCTTCATGAAATTGGGTGAACTATTCAAACGTTGCCGCTACTCCATGCTCAGGCACAACATTCTCACCTTGAAACTGAAACCCTTGATCATAAGACATTCCGGGCGCTCGTCTTCTACGATCATATTATGCATGATCATACAAGCAGTCATCACCTCCCATAGTTTCTGCGTGCTCCAGGTATTAGCAGGATACCGAACGATGCCCATCGAGATTGCAAAACACCAAAGGCACGCTCGACATCCTTCCTAGCACTCTCTTGCTCTTGGGCAAATCTTTTCCTCTTCTCTCCCACAGGGTTGGGTATTGTCTTGACAATACTGGTCCATTGAGGATAGATACCGTCACCCAGATAGTATCCTTTGTCGTAGGTGTGGCCATTGACAGTAAACTTCACCGGTGGGCTATTGCCTTTGGCAAGCCTAGCAAACACCGGCGAGCGCTGAAGCACGTTGATATCATTGTGTGATCCGGCCATGCCAAAGAAAGAGTGCCAGATCCAAAGATTTGAGACGCCACGGCCTCAAGTATGACAGTGCAAGCCCTAAGATGGCCCTTATACTACCCTTGCCGAGCAGAAGGGCAGTTCTTCCACTCCCAATGCATGCAGTCTATACTACCAAGCATCCCTAGGAAGCCCCTGCTGGCATTCATCGCCAACAAACGGGTTGTATCTTCAACAGTCGGCTCTCTCAAGTACTCAGGGCCAAACACAACAATAACAGCCTTGCAAAACTTATACAGAGACTCTAGGCAAGTAGACTCGCTCTACGGACGTACTCATCAATGAGATCACCGGGCACTCCGTATAAAAGCATTCGGATGGCGGCAGTGCATTTCTGATAAAAGGAAAAACCAATCTTGCCAACAGCATCCTCTTTGCACTCGAAATAGTCATCATAGCCGACCACTCCCTCTCTAATACGGTTGAAGACATGCCTACTCATACGGAAACCGTGACGGAATTTCTGATGGTTGAACAACAGGTTTGTTGTATCGAAGTAGTCATTCCAAAGAAGGAAATGTCCGCTCTCTCGGTTGCGATTCAACGCCGGAAGGTGGCCCGGAATGAAGCCACGGAACAATGGCCGCTGGCTGTTGAGGTGGTGATGGACCAACACGGCAACTTCTTGGTCGGGGCGGCTGTGTGGTGGGGAACGGGGGGGGGGGGGTGGGAAGCAGTCGGCTCCCAGCTGCAAGACGACGGTGGCGGGCGACGTGGGCGACGTGGGAGTTGGCGGCGTAGTTGGGCCGATGTGGAGGCCCCGACAGCTGGCAGAGTCGCCGGCAAAAATGGAAGGCGGTGGCGGGGACGGAGGAGAAGGGCGAGAGTTGCTGTTGGATGAGGGAGGGCGATGTGACACAGACCAGCGGGCCCGGGAAGGAGAGGGCGAACGTGCGCACGTCCGTCGCAAACCAGGCTCAAAAATGGGCCGGAAATGGGTCGCCCGCGGACAAAAAGCGGACGCGCGTCCGTTTGGATCGGCGCGTTAGGCCGATTTTCTGTCCGCGTCGATTCAAACGGACAGCGGGCGGATGAAATGGATAGCCCCATTGGAGTTGCTCTTAGTAACGGAGAGTAGTTACGAGTCGTGTAGCAGCCAGGTCGCTTTTGATTTGGATCCGCTTTGTGGCCAAACTGCGGTCGGTGCTAGCTAGCTGTTCCTGTGCCGAGATCCCGTCCACTTGCGGATGCATGCGGCGTGACGCTGCCCTGCGCGGGCTTGCCATTGCCTGCTTGCTGGTCCATGGTTGTACGCGGGCGATTCGACTCGACAGCTCGCGGCGCCGGCTGCTTTTTGTGCCATGGCCATTTGGGATGGGAACCTTAGCGGCGAAGGATTCCCACATGCAAGCACGCACGCAGCATCGACCAGCTCCGCCCAATCACCCTACCCTGTCTATAGTAAGAAGAAGAGCTGCTTAATCTATAGTCGTACTCGCGGTTCCCAGAATACTCAAATTTTTACCTCCCCTTTCGACGTTGAGTGTGGCACCGTCCCAGCTGACACTTACCAAACCGTTTGGCCAGTACGGTATATCCCATGTGTTCTTTTTTCTTTTTTTCTTTTTTTTTTGCGAGGAAATCTCATGTGTTGTTGATGGTCCCACAATTTACAACAGCGCCATCACTCACTAGCTATGGCTAAGCAAGCGGAAACAAGCTGCCTACAATAATGTGAGTAACTGACTCACAATGACCACAATACTGCCAAAGTTAAAAGGCCACAAACTTATTAGTAGCATATTCATGAATGAACACCTCACCATGAACTTTGTTACTACACGGACATGGAAATAACTATTAAAAACAGGATAACCTAAAGCTTTTTCTTTGAAAGGAAAGAACCCGACCGGCCGGTTAGCCAAAACATTGGACAACTGTTACCCACGAGGAGCCCTTTGCATGCATGCATACCCATCATCTTTTTGACTACTTTTCCTTTGGCCCGCGGGCTGCGGGCTTTGTTAATTGTTACACACACACACACACACCCATTGTTTCCCGTTGGTGCCCTTTCCTTAGCTCACCTGCTTTCGTGCGATGCTGAAACTTCTCTAGGACATCCACTCGCAATTGCTCACCCCCACCCACCCTCTGCTACTGCTATATATACCCATGGCATCCCACGGTCAAAACTCCATGTCCAAGCATCAACTACACACACCTTGCGCTACTGTACAACCAACACACGCAGCAAGCATCTGATCATAATAATCTCTCCCCTCCGGCACCACACACACAGCTTCCTCTTATTTTTGCAAGCTAGCTAGAGCGAGCTATAATTATTAAGATGAAGACCAAGGCTTCCACATTCTTCAAGCAGATGCTGTCCACCATCGTCGCCGTGGTCAAGGCCAAGTCCACGACGGTGCGCGCCAAGACCAGCACCCTCAAGACGCGCCTCCTCGTCCTCGGCATCCTCCGCAACAGGAAGCTCCTCGTCAGCGCCATCAACCACAAGATCCACGCCATCATGGGCCAGGACGACCACGCGCGCAAGGAGGAGGCCGCCCAACAAGACGACGGCGGCAAGAAGGCCATCGTGCTCTACACGTCGCCCAGCTACGTGACGGAGCGCGACGTGGAGGCCGCCCAGGAGGAGGAGGACAGCGACGACGAGTACTTGACGCACTCGCTGTTCCGCGAGGAAGACGACGATGACGACGAGCTGGTGAACGCGCCAGGGTCGGTGATTGACGTGGTGCGCGACGCCAAGGAGAAGGAGGGGGAGGGGGCTGAGTTCCGGCTGGAGGACGAGATCGACCATGTAGCCGAC